>NW_008752130.1:38303-56277 GCF_000715545.1 Opisthorchis viverrini
GAGGTGTAGGCACCTCGGAATGATTGTGTTAAGCTAGCACTAAGTCCCTCCCCGATCCACCTTTATTCTTTTCTTCACAATAAGGCTTTCAAATAAGTCATGGTTGTACGGCAGTGAACACTGATGTCATGCTGTCGATGATCATGATGATGTTCTTCGACTGAATGTGCTGCACAAGGCCGGTTGAAGTTTCAGTGGGTGTGATAAGAACACTATCAATGAGAAGTTGAGCTGGATTCAGTTGAGTCTTGCGGTAAAACCAAACTGCTTTACAGTTGGGCGATTTTCGTACAATTCTGCTGAAGGTAAAACTCAGGGTTGGCGGAAACTCACGGATTGCGTCTACTTGATGAGCCAGAGCAGCCTGAACAGGTCGAAACTGCTCGTGGGTTTTCAGCAACTTTTTAAGTAGTGTGTTCAGTCTATTAAATCTTCGCCTTTTTTTGTGCGTTTTCCATACATGGATAGGTTTTCAATTGTAGGTTTTATGAGAACCAACTAATTCGTTATTGATATCGTCGCACGAATTTTGTAACCACCAGACATAGAAGTGTATCCTCAATGCTGTTTACCCAAACCCCAGTTTGTTCCGTAACGTTATAAAAAGATACTTGCCTAACTTATTAACCGTGCAGTTTATTACGTGAATTATCTGCCCCGATCACATAGTTTCTTCATCAGTTTTCCGCACTAATTCAGTGTCTGGCGATGAGGAGAATAGCAGTACCAGCCTTCCGTTGTTAATTCGCGAAATGCTTTTGTCACCCGCAGCCAGTTCTCAAGTAGAACCGATTCATTTTAGCCAATCGCTTAAGCCTAAACGTTTCTACTGCTTTCAAACTGGCCAACTTCCAGTTCAACAAGATGAAAGTCAACGGTGCATGGTATTCAGTACCGTGTCACGACGCATGAATCAAGCAACTCAATTTATCAGCTATATACCATGTATCATAGGCACGTTGCTTTCAGCTGCTACATTCAGTGAGTCACCGGAAAGTGGGAGAGTGTGGGACGTACACCCAAGCACTGGAGGCGCCATAGGAGTGTCGGAGGTTGGCAAAATAAATAAATAAGTTTTCGTAGAATAGAGTGGAAATGAAATGAAGATTAGGACAACTTTGCTGTGTGCATGGTTTGTAACTCATGATGGCATTCAAAGTAATTTACGATTCTGCAAGCTCCAATGCAGACTTCCCTCTACTGTTTGTAGTCTGCTGGCCTTTTCATCCCTGCACATAGGCCTCAGTAGGGTGGGTTGCAGTGCAGGGCAAGATGGCCCAAGTGGTTAGAGCGCGAATTTACTAACCGAAACGTCCGTGGTTCGAACCCGACCTCTGCCTCTCGAGTTCCCCTGTCCAGGCTTGGGCAACCTGGCAGTATCCGAGCCCTCGTGCAACCCTTCGGTGGGCATGGCGGTAGGCACCGGAAGGGTGTTGCAGCTGAACGAGAGCCCTTGCAGTGCCTTTCATTTATCGTACTTGTCACTGTTAACAGTGGATGAGGCAAGCAAAAAAATAGGAGGACGAGTTCCAAATGACTCAAATATCAAATAAATCAGAGCAACTACAGATATCGCAGTAGTCGGTTTCTTCGGATCCTGGGACCACCTGTCCGTCTCAGCCCTTGAAATTCTACCCCACCGGTTGGAAACCACTGGATTTAATCTTATTTTACTTATGTTCGCGAAGACAAGAAAATTAACTGTTCAGAACGCAATGAACCACGGGACGTTTTCATTTTTCCACGAAAAGATGCATGCAAAGAGTGGTGCGCATTGAATTGGACACCCTGTTTCAATGTACAATATTTTCTGGTACTGGTGAAACGGATACAGGAAAACTATAGTTCAACCCTATCCTTGCCAACTTGTTTTTAGTTGATTAGGCTAAGTTTGCTTTACAAACTGTCAGCTGACTACCGGGACACATGATTGGTCAGTGGTTGTGCAGGAAGCACGTGATTTAAGGTTGTCTTGCCGCTCTTTATTTTTCTTTTTTTTTCACGGTATACTCCCAACTGGTGTCCTTCGCAGTCGACAGTTCGCTATCAGAAGTATGTGTTACCTATTGCTTTCACCGCTCTGGACATCCCTGTTGACTGTACTAGGTACAAGAAGTTGGAAAAGCTGTCTAGTGAGGACTGCTCGCGTCTATCGATTAGACTAGTATATCCTATTTGGGTGATCCCGATTAAAGGTGAGTGGGTGAGTCGCCAGTCTCGTATGAAAAGGGAATACTCACTGCGTCAGCTAGTTCACTTTTATGTCTCAAAGCATTCCTATTGTCACAGAGAGCGTTTTGACGAACGGACGCTCTCGGTAATTCATTTTCTGGTCAATACCATTATTGGGAGGTTAAAAAAATACATATTTCAATTTCAAAGTGGAAGGGACCAGTTTTTACTTGAGGTTTCTTGTGCCCTGCTGAACGGTAGTGCAACTCTGTATCGGTCCCTTGGCTTCCTGCTCCGCCCACTATGGTAAATCAAAAGGCAAGATAGCTTTACACAGCCCTTTATGGAGACAAAGGAAAATTAGTACAACCGTATTTATAGGGTAGTCACAGTGTTCCACAAGGTCGTGCCAGAATATCCGTGAGGGGGCGAGAAGCGTCGGGTCAGATGCTCGACCCGGATTGGCTGGCAACCTGACCAATCAGGGCACACCTTCGTTTGGTCCGTGTCCGTCCGGATGATGTGATGTTCGGTTATTACGAACAGCTGGCCCCCGGACAAGGTTAGTCTAAGAAATTAGTCATAAAGTTGTGTCACATTGTATGGCTAATTTGTCGCTGTGCGGAGACACCTGGACTCTCTGTCCGGAGCCGTACCTATTTTGGACCCAGAGGACGGTTTCCTAACCTCCTTGATGTTGATCACTTCTGCTGTGACTGCTATTTAATATCCGGCTGATTCTCCGAAACCCTGAAAGTGATTTTGGAAACAGAATTCACATGCACTCGGCGTTCGATTTTCAGGCTATTTCCAAACTAGGCCGGACGGTACCCTGACACTCGTTTAGCTGCTCGACTAACGTACTCTGCCACACAGCAGCAGGTGAAGCTGTGTGGAAGGATAAATTGGTCTCGCGTAGAGAACTTAGCCTCTGTTTTTTCGTATTTCTCCGAAACTATTTCATAAGTTTGTGAACCGCTTGATGAGGGTGAAGTGTTTTTTACATTGCTTTTTGCAGTGCTGCCGACGATTTCTTTGCCTGGTCTCACCATCATTCTCTTACGTTCCGCTACTCAGTGGAGCATCCTTATTCGCCATCCAAATCACGGGTGCCCGAAATTCCTTACCTGCAATGCTCTCAAACCGTGTTTGGTATGTTTAGTAACAGTGATCGTTGAGCACGCTCCACCAGCTGTGCACATCTACGCTTCATTTATTCGATCAATAAACCAGACGAGTGTAACGAACCAGCGACAACCGTTTGGTAGGCATTCTGCTGTTCCCATTTCCGCTCAGTAACACGAAACAGATGAAGTGATAATCATTGTTCATATTCACACCCTGATACTCTTCGAATTCTGGTGGAAAATCTTCCGAAATCGCCTGTGACGTTTCGTAAAGAAGTATCTCCGAACCAACTGCTGGGATCGTGAAATTCTGTACAACACCTTAGTATGAGTTCCACCAAACAGTCCATCCCGTATTTGTTTGGGTTTTAGGCCGATTCAGACATCCATAACCTTCAGCGTCGCAAAGTAGTCGAAACACCTTTGCCCGTTCCATCGGTAGTGAACTAGACCGTTGCTTAACTATTCACTCTTGCTCTAACGACATTGTTGATTATTTACAGGAATCAAAATGTTCAAACTGTATTTCATCTGTCGTACTGTTATTCTGCCCTCTTTCGTTGGCGTGGTAGCTAGTCACCCAAAGGCTGCTACAACTGAACGATACGTTACGATACGATACCTCCAAATAGTCTGAATTTCTTGTGTTTTTATTGCACTGTTCCTTTTCCACTGTTCTACTCAACACGAGCTTCGATCGGGGTTTTGAATGGTAGACAGTTAACTACTTGCTTACGTTCCGCACCCATCCCTACCGACTCTACGTCTCCACTTTTTATGTTTGTTACCTTTGTGGTTGGGTGCCCCCTTTAGGGGGTAGTTTGTCTTTTCCGGAGTGGAATATATGCAATCGGGGGTGGTTTTTGGGGCGTTGCTAACGTGGCTAGGAACTAGATGATCAAAGCCATTCCACTCGGCACTTGTGCTAGGTCGTTCTGCTCACGGCGTGGCCAGGGTCATTCCGTTCTACTTCCGCTTCCCTATTGGTTCGTTTCTCTTTGCATCTGACTGTAGCATAGTTCGCTCACGCTATACAGTGCATATTCGAGATGTTTTGCGGTACGCTACATGCCGGTCGCGTGTTCTTTGTAATCTTTTTACATGTTCGATATGTTTATCTTCATTCGTAACAGTCCCATTGCCCCTCTGAATAGTCTGACGGCGCTCCCTCCGTAGTGAAGTTTTGTTTGTTTCATAAGTTCATTTAACACATTGACGAACTACCTCGGTTGCCAGAAAGAGGCCCTCGCAGTGACTGTCATAATTCCTAGCTGCAGCCCTTCCATCTGCCGCAGTCTGCTAATAATGCTCGCATCTTCATATATAAGCGGGCATGTTTTAGAGCTACACCCGTGGTTCTCACTTTCCCATCTGCCACAGCCCTGTTATTCGTGTCAATACTGATGAATCCACAACATTGCAAATAGAGACATCTCTACCATGTTCTTTCTTACCTCGAATATGAACGAAACTGGACTCCCCGGAATCCACCATGCTAACCCGGATTCCGCAAACATTATCCGTTGTAGTGGAAAGTACAAATGAACGGAGGTGCCGGTATTCAAATCCGATACGAGGACTGATCCTTTCGCTAGCTTCCTAGCAGCTTTTCAAACCAAAACGAGCATCGGATATCCTTCCATAAAATTTAGGGGGAAATGCCAGAGAACTGCATCATGAAATCGGCTGCTTAGTTGACCTGAGTTTGATTACGGCTCCCCGAACGTCCTCATTATCATCCATGTTCAGGAAATTCACTGACTTCAACATGCGTATTTCTTTTTCGGACACCGCCTTTCATGTACAGTAGGCTGGCCTGAAATCCCAGTTGTGAGTATTCCCGAATGCTAGCGGGCGTGCTTCGGGCATGTATACTAACAAAGCAAAGTTGTTTGTCGATTTAACATGGTCACGCGTCATTTCCCACAGAATCACATGGAACCTGGTGCAATTAAGATTGGTCAGGTGACTTTTTGAGGAGTTGATTATACTTGTCCCATTGGTTGAAATTATGTGCAGGTTTATCATTGAAAGATAACCGACCACAGGATTAATTGCGGTGACATGCGGCAATTCTGTTTGCTCTTTTAATACAAAATCATTCCCACCACAGTGATTGCGCACTGCATTCGGACGCCACGAAGCGCTAGACGGTTCAAATGACGATCATGCGTCAAAGCCCTCATGCCTCAGTACGGCCACAGGCACGCGAACCCTTACGGCATGTGGCATTTAAGGACGCTGGTCTGGATGCCGGATAGCAGGCGAAAGATGTGGTATGCTTCACAAGCGTAAACAGCTATGATAGGCGTGTTGAAAACAGAGAAATCGACACACGAATGTTAAGATATCAAGCTGTGGTTACTTAGGTTACTTAGGTTTTAGTAAACGCTTGATCGTGAAAAAAAATTGTTCAGCTGTAGCACCCTTTCGGTGCCTAACTGTCGTGCCACCCGAAGGAAGCACGAGGGTTGGGAAACTGCCAGGTTGCCCAAGCCTAGACAGGGGCAATCGAGAGGCAGAGGTCGGGTTCGAACCACGGACCTTTTGATCAGGAAATTCGCGCTCTAACCACTTGGGACATCTCGCTTGATCGTGAACGATAACTTGGGAGTTGAAGGTATGATCTACTTCGGCAGTCCTTTTTATCTTGAAACTGCCAATTGAATTGGTCTGTCTTTTCGACTTCCAGTCATACTTGAGCCTGGTCGCGCTTATTTTCAATCTAGCCATTCAATCTGATCCCGAGAAACTGGTTCACCTACATAAGTGTGTCGGCTCCCCTTTTCGGTGGTAACCGCACCGCATTCCCATTTAGTAACCAAGTATGTATGGGCGAACTCGCTACGTTTCTTCGCTATTCAATCGTTATCTATGTTGATCTTGATTCCGCTTTTCTCGCGTTTTCGGGGCTTTCTAAAATTTCCTCTTCATGAGTGATTTTAGCATGGGGTATTGTGTCATGTGATTTAGGCATTTGAACGACAATAATGTCAGTTCTTATTTTACGGACACAGATGGAAATCAGCTGAACATGTTGCAGTTTCTTTTTTTGCCTATGTACCACGAATTTTCCGACGCGTTTGAAAACACTAGGATTGAAAAGTATGGCAAGGAATGTTCATAGCGTTCGTCCGGATACTTCCAAAAAGTGTTGGAAGTTAATCACAATTGGTACAGTTAATCTGCAGTAAGTTTAAGAACCAGGGAATCGTATGCCTTCGAAATACTTTGCCTCACCACAGGAGTAGTGGATAGCGTCTAACGACCCTCCTTGTAACGAACACCTCTCTAAGACGGCCGCATGGCCTTCCTTGGCTATAGCTGGACTCGTCTGACTTTTTCGAGGGCTTGATACAGGGGTGGTACTGTATGATGTTATTGGTAAAGCACCTAGTGTCTCATCGACCCGTCCTATTTGTCCCTACCTTTGTCACAAATTGACTTCGGTTCAAATCCCGGTAGGTTCAGCGTGCAATGCAGTTCATCCTGTTGAACTCTTGCGTTATACCCAGATTTGCTATTATTATACCATAACATACGTATCGTTTATTTCCCACAGGTACGGTCGTTAAGTCGACATTTCACCCAATCAGAATGTGAACGCACAGACAGCGAGCGTTTATCAATTGACGCGGATATTGATCTATACAATCGATGGCATTCTGATGCACCCGTTCCTGTGAGTCCGGTTAATGGCCTTTTTCTCGCGAATCACCTTTTATAAAGGGACATTTTCTCCATATTCCCATTTCGATCAACAGTCTTACTCTCGGTATATTCCGTGAAAACTGGAAGCGTGAAGTGCGCTTATCGTACTTGGCATGTGTTTCCCGATTGCATGTAGCTATGTTGGTTGGAACTTTATTCGGTGAGGGAGTGGATAACTTCAGGTGATTCTAACGGAGGGGGGTCATTTGAATAATTCATATAGGATATTCTTCAACTGAATATGCTGTGCAAGTGCCGCCTCATGTTTCGGTTTGAACGCTATTCAAGGTATCAAAGTATTTTTCCTGACATCACACTATAAATGAAGATAACCGTTCAGCTATAGCACCCCTTCGGTGCCTAGCTGTCATGCCACCCGGAGGAAGCACGAGCCCTCGGATACTGCCAGGTTAACCAAACTCAGACAGGATAAGTCGAGGTCCAGAGTGGGATTCAAACCATGGACGTTCAGTAAATGTGTGCTCTAACCACTTAGCCATCTTGCCAACTTATGCATGCATGGCGGAAACGGCAGCAAAACGGAGCTGAGTACTGATGTTTCACTGCCATACAACCGTGTTTTACTTGAAAGCCTTATTCTTGAAGAACAAAAGCGAATAGCGAAAGGACCTGATGCTATCCTGCTACAATAATCCGGAGGTTCCTACAGCCCTTACACTCATTAAGATAATCTGGATAGAAACTGTTGATAACGTCACTGAAATCAATTAGCGGCCATATACTGCAGCGTCTTCGGCCTTGTACGCATAGGGCCACGTGGACCCTATCCAAAGTGGTGCGACAGTACCCAGAACTTTCCTATTTGCTCCCCTACTTGCTTTCCAGAGCAAAGGTTGGCCACCTCTCGGCTTGCGCCACTCTGTTTTGGACACAAAAACAGCACTTTTTTCGGAAAACGATGATTTGGTGTGGGTAAAATATAAACAAACCGTCGAAGCTTTTGCCTCTGGGCACAGTGCCTTATGGAAGCCCCGTTAAACAACCGAGTATTCGTTTTCCAATTCTCTGGCCCCAGTTATAAGTATGAAACAACCGTAACTGAAGACCTGAAGCGCTTCGTCTCCGCTGATTTTAGAGGCCAGGTCTCAGAGCCCGGGACGGTTCATTGGTCAAGGCGCGAACTTACTGATCAGAGGTTCGTGGTTCGAACCCAATCTCTGCATCTCGACTGCTATTGTTTAGGCTTCTGTCAGGCGAACTTGTGAACCGATACCACTTGACCTCTCACAGTTAGGCGCTGCTACGGCCAAGAAACCTATCCCGCACGCGACTTGTTAAAAGATCGAGTCGCTTGCCAATCGAGCATCAAGGGTCGAAAGGTTGGAGCGAACAACCAATCATGATCCAGTGTCTGCCGTCGTACGTTGACGTTACAGATCTTCTCCCTGTTCCAAGGTTTTTGAACCCGAACCTGATATCTCCACTGCTGTTACGTAGAATGTGACGACCTGACAATTCCTCACCCGTCTCACCTCCGGATAATAAGGCGGCCAGGACCGAGCGGTTGTTACCATTTGTCACAATACTGCCATGCTACCCGAAGGAAGCACGATGGCTGGGATACTGTCAAGTTGCCCAAGCCTAGACAGGGGAACTCGAGAGGCAGAGGTCGGGTTTGAACCACGGACCTTCCGGTCAGTAAATTCGCGCTCTAACCACTTGGGCCATCTTGCCCTTTGTCACAATACGGTCAGATTCGGTACGAATTCCCCAACCTCGAGTGCCTCTTCCTGGATTACCAGCTGCGTATTCAATGACGAGATGTCCATTTGCACGACTTTGCAATTCTCGAGTGCGGGGCGCATGCAAAAGGATGGAATGACTTTGGTCAATTCTGCCAGTTCGTCCACAAAAGTACGCAAAATGAGTATTCCATTTGGACTTTCTACAGACCGCTTTATAGAATTTGCAATGGGAGATCTGAGAACCGTACACTTCCGAAGACTAGTTTTTGACCATCATTTACTTAGGAGGATGATCCTTGTTCCGATCTGATAGGTCTCTCCAGGGTTCTGAAATTCCATAGAGGCTCCGAAGGGCCAGCTCAGAGTGATTTTCAGAGGACTGTTCTTTCTAGGGATAAACAACTGTGCCTTAGCTAATCAGCCAATCATCGTAATGTTTGTCCAGGAACGCACCAGGAATCATCCCTCCAACCGTGGTATACTTCAGAGTAATGCAGTAAACCAAGATAATGAAACTGTAGCAATTACGGGCACTGTGGCAACACGCTACTGGTGTGACGGCGATACTACTGATGTGGAGGCATGCGAGTAGTATGTTTTCTTGTAAATTCGCTTTTTGTCGTTTAAAAAGGAAGATCTATTGCGGGACTTGTGAAGTCGCTTTGTAGCATTTGCTTGGATTCGAACAATAGTCAATGAATATCCAGGAAAGTTCAGAAATACGCGTTCAAAGAGAAGATAGATATTCAGTTTTTGTAAACAAGATGCATATGAGAGTTTTGCTTCCCTGTCCAACAATAGCGTTCTCGACATCATGAACTTTCTTCGTGTTGTAAGATTTTGCTATTCAATAGTCGGTTCGATTTGTTCCCCAAAAGTACATCCGTGGTAGTAATTTATAGGGCTCATTTCGGGGAACATCTGGTAGACTAACTTCCGTATGTCTGGCACAGGCAACAGATGAATAATCCCCCTAGGTAACAATCAGGATGCTCCATTCCATCTTCTTTTCTACCGAAAAATGTTCGTATATTCACTCCCTCTTCTAGAAGCGATTTTGTCTGATCTCAGTGGTGTCCTTTTGTACTTCGGAAACCATAGTACTGACCTGTAGAGAATCAAATCGCAACAATACAACACGGGGGGGGGGGGCTCAACTCCAAGATGAAATAAGTCCGGTGATTAATGTTAGCTGATGCATTGCCTGGTCAACTTAGAATTGGATCAGATGGTATCCTTTCAGGTGATTCAAGCATTTCCTAATGACTTGGTGGCCGTAAATCGCCACTGGCTTTGTTGTCAAAGCCTTAGATTTTATGATGTTTCCTGTATTCTTTCATTATTATCCTAGTCATTTATCTCTCCCTTTGACCGATACCCCTCAGCTCTGGCAAAGACTGCGCGATCTTCCAATTTACGCCCGTGCAGCCGTACAATTCCTGTTCAGCCACGATGGTGCACCGTTTCTGCTCCATTCTCGACTCATCCTGTTCGGGTTCTGTGCTCTACTCTATATTCTCTCCCCTTGGGATGTGATTCCCGAAGTGGTGGCCGGATTCTTTGGGCTAATAGATGACCTGCTCGTATTCGTCATCTTTAGTCTCCATACTTATGCTGTATACCGCACTATCACTGCCCGACCCACACCCAGATAACCTTCGATTACAGTGATTTTATCCCATGCCTTTTACCCTACTATTGTACAGTGTTCTGTTATTTTATCCAAGAGAACTCCCTATTGACTTGAAACATCTCAGTACCTGTTTGCAGATTGCACCAAATCATTCCTCTGTTCAGAGTCGGTTGGCGCTCACTAGTCTATCAACCTTGTTTTTCGGAGCGTCGGACTCTCCATCACACTCTAGGCTACTCCTTCGTTGTAATCTTGGTGTACTAGATTCCTTGTCAATATCGGTAAATGCGACACATTTGACAACTAGGCGAGTGTCACAACTGTTCAGTCTCCACGACAAGAGTGCAAGCACTAAGCGGGAAGTTGGGCGTTGCTGATGGTTTCTGTTAGTGCTGAGCCAATGTTGATTGGATTGGCAAGTGCTGTATCAGGAAAGACAAGTAGACGAAGTCGGTGTTATGTGGCGTGTTGTGGACGAATGGGGCTAGTAAGCAACAAATACGAAGATCACAGATAATTATGATTAGCTTTCCCAGAAAACACGTGGATGCCGATTCACTAAGAATTAGTGTTTTGTGATGCAACGGGAATGTGGACTTCAGTGCAAAGCTTCCACATAATGTGGTCAACAACAGAGCCAACAGATCGAGCCGATTAAACGATATCTCTTACCCCTTTTTCTCTTATGCCACTGAGTCAGTTGCCTGATATGCGTTCACGAACGCTTGAGAACAGTAAATCGGTGAAGCAGTTGATCCAGTCAAGCATTTCATGACCGTTAAACCAATCCGATGGGTGCTCCATTTCATCTCACTCCTGTGGATTGTAGCGTCACGCACTTCCTTCCGGTCGTGGCGATGGCCCTGTAGCTCCATTTGGACAAACCTAACGGTTGGCTGCCTCATTAATTAGGCAGTTGCGTGCGAAGCTCGGGGAATCCGTTAGATTTGGTAATTTATCAAATCTAGACGTATTGGGGAACTTGATGGCGTGCGCGAAATTCATTCACTCTGTTGTCCGGCCACTGGTAAACATTTTCGCAGGAAATTTAGTGACCAACATTGGTTGGTTCGGTCTTTATTGCCCGTACATCCGGTTCCGAAATCAGGGTACACTCTGCATCCACTTCCACACCACACAACTAAGAATTGAAAGCCATCCTGAAGGCGAGAAGAATTAGGCTAAAAGCGATGAGTTCGCAAGTGCTGCATTGACCAGCATAAAGAAATAGCATGGTGCTACGCCCGCAGAAGAATGTTATAGAACCAATGCAAACAAATTTTGTCTTGTCGACGCCTCGCCGTTTTCACCTTTCATTTCGCTCCCTAACCGTAAAAAAAAACCCAGCATTGTGTGAAGAGTCAGTGTATTTTATGCACAAACCGCGGTTAGGGTTCGCACACAGCAATCGAAAGACAGACTTTGTTCCCCTCCGACAAATAAAATCATTCGAGAGCCACGATAAACGTCATAACCTCACGCATTTCAGTCTGTTTAAATGAAGCCCTTCCCCCCCACCCCACCCCACCCCAAAAAAAAAACGGCTGGAAAAGCAGTGCCAGTCAACGTTTTAATACCATTAGAAGTCACAGTTAATTTTTTAGCCACTTTTCTTCTTTCATTTCAATCTTCACGAGCATGGATGTCGGCACTGTTATCTTCAGACTGCTTCTAAAGTCGTTGGGTCACAACAGCATCACATCTTAATCGCATCACTCGCATTTTCAAACTACTAGTTAGTCTCTAGGGTAGAAAGGATGCAGTGACAACCCCATGACTTAATCACAAACGAGTTAGTTTTTAATACCATAGCAGTCGACAGCGGACTTCGGTACAAACCCGATATTATAGTCGATCTTTATCCACCTAGCATAAACAAGGAGGCGATAAAGGCACAACAAGTGGATGGACTTCTGAACAAGTGATCAAGCCCGCAAAGCAGACTTACCTGTTGTCACATTCTAGAAACTGATAACTGATAGCATGCTTTGATTTCAAGTCAGCCAATTCTATGTTGTAACCATAAAGATTACCGGCAATCCTGACAGGACATCAATGGTGACCGAGCTTAGAATTCACTGCTGAGTACAGGTTGTGCGCGCGCAATTCTGTTACCCGACGCACCGAAACTTGATAGCTTATGGCTTCCTGTATACGCAACTAAATAGGCCGTAAGTTTATATCATGCATTCTGTGGAACCTCTATGGTGCGAGAACGTTGGAGAAACAATGCCCTTACAACGCTTCTGTTAATTAGGAAAGTGCATCTGTCCTGATTAGGGTGAATTTCGTCCGTTTATATTGTTTCTGGAGGAGGTGCCAAATGGATCGCTATCTCAGGGGTCGCTATTTCTTCTTCACAGATACCGCTTGCAAAAACTACCAGGCTATAGCTTGATCCTCCATAAAAATCGTGAGTTATGGAAAATTCTGACTAGTCGCTGGTTGTTCAGCTGTAATGCCATTTCGTTGCCTAGGTGCCATGCCACCCAAACGAAGCACGAGGGCTGGGATACTGCCAGGTTGCTCAAGCCTAGACAGGGGAAGTCGAGAGGCAGAGGTCGGGTTCGAACCACGGACCTTCCGCACTCTAACCACTGAGTCGCTGGTAGTCAGTATCGCAACGCATTCTACTCTGTTCTACTGAGAAGAGAGACAACAATTAGTTCAATTTGCTTACATTGAGTGAAGTAATTTAAGGCCGTATATTTCATTGATACCTCCCCAAATTCCGTCGATTTTCTGCCACTATTCACCATTGTCTCGATGTTCCCCATACGTTATTTTTACCCCCAATACGACCTAACGAATCAGCTGACTGAGTCGCACGCGTTCACAACATGCTTTAGGAGTGGCAGCAGACCATCACCAGTCGTCAGCTCATCTCTATCGTATTCGACCCATACACTCAAGTCGGGGTGTCCAGAGAAGTAAGGCAGTCAGTGAAGTTTTTGAAACCGTGGGGTGTTTCTTCCCTTCTTGTTCCTCTCTATGTAGGCATTTTTCTGATGACGTTCTCAGTTAGTTTTTCAAAGTCGCTCATGTGCTAGCAGACAAATTCTCGTCCGGCGAACTGTTCCACTCATTGACCCAATCTGTCGACAAAGTGACAAACAAATTCAGAATCAGTCTCACAGTCCTGTGAAGCTTCAGCTGACACGCACTTGTGACCTTTCCATTCGGTACTGGGAAATACCTTTTTAGATTACCAGAACGGTCTTGGCGTAAGACAGATCAGGTCAACCCTACTATGCCAACGTGCCAGTAGCAACCGATCCAACTATTGAAGGTCAACTGAGCATTAGAGAGTTTGGTGGCCTCAAACTTCCTTTTTTGAAGAAGCTGAACCTGTTCCAGCAGTAGCAATTCCTGCATTATTATTGCACATACGGACTGAAAACCTTTTGCGGAATTCGATCGAAGGTCTTTTCTGATGGTCCATATCATCCGGTTAGCGGAGTTCTCTTCTTTCTTTGGATCAGTTATTGTCCTCCACATTTGTGCCGTGCATGGTTTACTCTGGTTCCGAAGGTCCGAAATCCAATTTCGCCATTCCAGTTGGTTGCTTTTTGCTGACTGATGGAGCCGCAGGTTGCATATGTCTTCACTCTTCGGCGACTGCTTCTACCTTCAGTTCGGTAGTTGTCGACATTTCAAAAGTTTCTGATTCGTTCAATTCATTTTCACATGACACAGTTGTCGGAACCCTGTCTCTCATTTCAGAAACCTGAAAATTCAGTCGAAAACTGCCTGGTTATGGTTCGACTGTCGTTTGCCTTCTGTCAGCCACTCTACACTTACTTATTCAACTTATTCCGATGCAATTGTGATCTCACGTGCGGGGTTAGTGGTGAGAATTTCTCAACAAACTGTGTTACACCGATGATGCAGATGGGTGTTTGGGGCCATGGTGGTGAATATACGCTTCATCATTGTCACGATCGTTGTTAATGTTCGAAGACAAACCAATGCAACTGTCCCCCGACAACACTCAGTCGCAACATCTCATAAGTGTACACTGCTGTCACGAGAAGCTAGTGAAAAGCAGATAGGGGTGGTAAGTTTATCCGACCTTGAAAATGCAGTCCCACGCAAAATGGCGTGATGAGTGCACCGGAAGCGAAATGAAAACAGTTATCGTGAAATAAACAGCTATTCGTAAAGTGCACTGAGGCTTATCGCGGCTGATACTGACACGCTACGTGTTTTGTTTAGCTAGAAATCGAACCCCTCCGATGTATTTAGAGGTTTCCCATCTATCCTAATCGAAGAATTTGTATAATTGATAAACGGTCTTTAGAAGGAGGGAACTAATTAGGGAGTGACTGCGTGGCCATATACAGGAATTTAGCAACTACTAACGCTAATGAGTAGTGTTCGTCGGGCTACAGTTACTTCAGTAATCATTAATCACGACCTGGCCAGCGTCCGATGGTGTCAGCTTCTCGCTGACACCATTGTGTTACAGGTTGCAACTAAATATTCGTAGGCTTTTTCACTGATGAAAAAAATGAAATATCACTGCCAGTCCATCCTAGATGAAAACCTCAAGTAATCCACTCTGGTATGTCTCCAGACTAGGACATAAAGTTTCTTACAGGCAGCTGTCAAACTCACTTCTCTATTCAGTCTGTTTGGAAGTTACTGAGACCGCCCTGTTGACTCGTAACTTTCTTACTAGCACCCAAACTGTCTTCATAGTTCACCTGTAGCACCCTTGAGGTGCCCAGCTGCCATGCACCCCAGAGAAGGCACGAGGGATGGGATACTACCAGTTTGCCCAAGCCCAGACAGGGGAAGTCGAGAGGCAGAGGTCGAGTTCGAACCACGGACCTTCCGGTCAGTCAATTCGCGCGAACCACGGACCTTCCGGTCAGTAAATTCGCCCTCTAACCCCAGACCCATCTCATCCTCACAGTTGGCCTTGATTGTTTCAGGAATATCAAACAGCCGACTTTTCAAAGTTTGTTTTCTTATTTTACCCCAAATCATTTAATGAGCTTGTTGCAGGTTATATGGAAACAACCAGTAGTCCATTAGGACACAAGTAACCGTAGAAGGCTTGTGATGGTACCGCACTAAGCAGAGTACCACAGGGTTCACACATCGTACACATATTCAGTGAGTCGTTACAGATTCACTCAGGAAGAGTTAAGTTGGAATGAGAATTTTTATTTACATTTATACCGAATTTACTCACTTTCAGCATATCAAAGTAAAATTCGGTCGTTATCATATACTGAGTACGAAACAATCTACGACGGTCTAAGCTGACAGAAGTGTTTGCTAGCGAATGGTAGGACTAAGGATTTCTCTCATACATCTCCGGTCACTGTCGCGTTAATCTGATAACATTGTGCCTGCCAGCATCCGACAGACAGAAGGACGCAAATGGTGATGGTGTGCAAGTACATCGTGCACACGGATACACCTCAAAATATTTGCGTAATCGGTAGTGTAACATCGGCTCCATGTGAAACCAAAAGAAATGCACAAACATCATTCGTACCAAACAAGGTGTTTGGAACTGTTATGGACGAACCTCACACTAAATAAAGTACGGTGCGGGACTATCCGTGTACCGGACGGTGTTGTGCGCCTCGGCTATCGACGTTTTCGACGTACATAATTCTACGATTCAGTTGAGCCGGATGAAATGTGTGCACAGCTTTCCATTCAATCTGCTATTGTCGTGTGCTCAAGTGAATATTTCGTCGTTCTGGTAGTAAAACCATTCAGACAACAGGCTCCCTGATTAACAGGGAGCCCTGTATTTCTGCTGACATTTTTTGCCACTAGGAAGTCTTGAAATGTAGTATTTTTATCCACGTGCGTTATCGAAGCACCATACTTCACAGTTTCCATAAACTTCATGACCAGTGGAGCTAAGCAGATAGATTATAGACTGCGTCAAACCATGGCTTGCGTTGATCCATTCTGGTACACGATGTTGGATCGACGTGGATTGGGATGCAAACTACTGACGAATACTACTGAGATTCAAACCTAATCTTCTCTTTTGGATCGCCTCAGCCAAAGCTTGAGCTTACGCTTTCCTCTAATTGGATGGAAGCTGTACAACCAACTGGATCTCATAGATCACATTTACCACTGTGTTGCCTTTATTGAGCTCATTCTGCAGAAACAAACCGATTGGTGATGGTAAGAGGATGTTGGGTAGGTAAAGTTGGTTGACCAACGGTCAATAAGTCACACTCAGCCGTGATAAACGTAGCCGTAACGTATAGTGATTCTGCCTGCTCAGTTGGCATCTGGAGCTTTGTTCAAGAATAGTTATTCTTGAAATCTCTCCTGTCACGGTTTACCTTGTGTTGGGGAAGACTCATGAATGCCGTAGCGACTATACGCATCCCTCATTTGAGTTAATATATCCAGCGCGATCGATGTGGGGAAAATAGCCGTAAGTCTAGCGTATCAGCTGTTGCAACGTGGGACTATTTTCCTACCGGATAAGTGATTCCTGATCCACATAATGTTGAAACACTAAAGTACAACATAACGGGGAAGTAGGTTCAATTATCCATCTGTCTGATCGCATTTAGCAAGAGCTTTGATTTCACTTGCGTTACAACGAGCAGTAACCGTTGCCGCTTCACATTTTGTTCTTCTATGCATTCCAGAGATGCAACTATATTGACTGCCATGAGTAACAACGAACGTCCGTTTTTGAGTTTATTGATGGCGATGCTGAATTCGTACTTCGTTTTCATCTGTCCTTATCATTAGCCATTTAGTGATAGTAAATTGCCTAACGAACTCACAACCGTGAGGAGAATATACAGCCGAAAAAAAGAACTATGAGGACTCAACCTTTGAAGATGGATACTACACGTAATTAACGCTATAACACTTATTGTTCCTAGCCGTCAGGTTATAACCAGAGACGAACTCAGTCATGTTGACATCTAAAGCGAATGCCAAGTTGTTATAACGGTAGCACACCTCACTGTCAAACGAACACATTATGCCAAAGAGTTCTATACGACAGTTCAGGGTTTCTGACCTGTTACTAAGTGCTGGCTTATGCGCCACTTCGTTGCGCGCATGCATCCAAGCGATAGACTTCAATGCATAGCTCCCCCCCCCCCCCGCTTAACAGTCCTCCTACAGTGTTGTATTTGCGCACTATTTTATCAGTTGCCGCTTCCAATGAGCAGCTACCTACACCATCCACCCAAATCATCGGTGAACGAAACTGACAGCTACAACCACTGTACGACAAGTGCGCAGTTATTACAGCTGACGATGATAATGCGCTCACTGAGGTTCCTGCTATGCTAAGGTGCCGGTGACCAAATATTAGGAAGCTTTGTAGATCTTCAGACAGAGAGGGGAACAGCAAGACTGTTCTTACGTCTATCTAGCGTATAGCAGCTTTTAGATACGAGACAACTGGTTCATCACGATGTTGACGAAGCAAGTTTGTAACTACTGTTAGTTCTTTGAAGATTTGAGCACTCCATCCATACCAGCCAACAGTCGCAAACCCATCACCTTGGAATCTCAAAAGGACATGAAGGGATCATCATCAAAGACAGCAACATCAGTGTTGGTACTGATGCTTCACTGCCGTACAACCATAAGGTTCGTCTAGTTATATATAT
>NW_008752130.1:56398-70005 GCF_000715545.1 Opisthorchis viverrini
AGGTGTACAATACCCAAACTCTTCGTGATCTCTTTCACGCCTTTCTGCCAAGTCATGGGCTGTCCACCCCGCGGTTTGCGCCATCCTGAAGGAGGCACGGAGAACAACACTCGTCTCGGTAGACGGTGTTTCGGCATGCGTAGCACATGACCGAGTCATCGCAGTCGATGATACTGGATGTTTTCCCGGATTGAGGTGCCTGCAACACAACCAAATACCCGTTTTCTAATCGCCGCGTTACTGACACGCTGCCATCCGAAACCAGCCACGCTTCTGAGGCATCGGTGGTCGAAAACCTGAAGACGCCTCACATCATCTACCCGCAGAGGCCATGTCTCGCACCCATACAACAACACAGCCCTTACTGTAGCCTGGTACACGCGACCCTTAAGATCCAGTGAGATGCCTTTTTGACGCCACAAGTGACACAAATTAGCAAACGTGATTCGATCCTTTGAGATTCTTGCACTGACTTCATCAGACACACGGAAGTGTCTGATGAAGTGGATTGAAGGTTTTGAACAAACATTGCATACTGAGGGCTACAAACGCGCACGGAAGCAGGAAATCAGTGTGTGAGTGATGGTTTTCTTCAGTCTCCCGGACTGTGTCATTGTTTCCAAATAAGTTCAAACAATTGTCATGGCAGAAAAAAGAGACCCGCCATCGATCATGAATGATACTGGTGGAGACTGATCCGACACGACAGCCCGGTGATGTTTCAAGCCAGAACACTAGAGCGGTAAACCGTTATTAAAAGTGTTTTTCGTTAGAACAGAGCTACAGTGGATTGATGTGCAAGTGGGTAATATCATTAAGAGTCGTTAGTCCAGAAAGAATTCGCTGTGCATAAGGTTGCTGAGAACTCTACGAAGGCAAGGCTCATCACACGTAGACAGTCCCTGAGTTTCCGTCAGCCTCATGTTCTACGTTTTGACAAGCGCGGATTCTTATGGAAGTGAACAACTGGGCAACCTGGTGCAGCAATCGATACGCTACCTGGGGTTCGTAGTTGATAGCGTCTACAAATAAAAGGTGCTGTAAGCTCAATTTTTGGATATAAAATTTATTCTTGTTTCAAAAACTCATCAAAACCTAGAGTGCGTTTAAGGGGAGTTTTTCGCCCAAGATGCTTGAGAACAAGCTAAAAGACGTGATAAAAAGCGGGAGAACGAGGTTTGAATGGCGCACTCCAAGTGGCAAATGTGAGTTCGCGCGATCGGTCATTTTTCTGGCTACCTAACTGAGGCATCTATACCTAGAAGAGTGATTATTATGCAGGACAGAGGGAACTAGGATTAAACAATAGAAGGCGTCAGCAGTCGGACATCGATCCTCCTTCATCCTCTTGTACACAGCGAATAAGATGGCCGAATGGTGCCACCACACCACGGCCGATGTAGCATGATGGCGTTTTTGTTTGGGTATATCAATGTTGTGTGTGGTCTGAGCTACTGTCAGAGCGTTCAAATCTGGACAAGAAAACGAGTGGGGATACTAACCGGAGCCATTAGCTCAAACACTTGACCGCAAGACACTGGTGGTCGGCGTGATACCACCAAAGTAACTCAACATTTGAGAAACGAGTAGTCAGACAAGTTCCAACACGCAATCTAGGCCATTCAAGAATTGGAAACTCTGTGGAGACATCTTAAAGTATAGCTCAAACGGTCGCCAACTTGCATAAACCACCACTCCACAACAAGAACTCTGCCGCTCAACCTCCGCTGTCTATGCTTGGGCAACCTGGCAGTATCCCAGCCTTCATGCTTCCTTCTGGTGGCGTGACAGTTGGGCCCCGAAAGAGTGCTACAGCTGAACGATACAACAAGACCTGGTCTCTTTGCGACGATTTGTTAGTCGACGGCCGCGCCACATCAGTGGGGACCATGGATGAATTCCTGGAATTCGGAGGGGTGGATGTTTCGGATATGAACTATTCATTGTCGGACCCGTTTACTTGAAACTCGATTCTGTTCCCCGCAGATAATTCAACTGAGCACCGAAGTGCTCCACATAAAGTCTCGAATTTGTGACCAATTACCCACTCTAAGCTCTTATCTAAGTAGAAAAAAGAACCGGTAATGCCATAGATGTTGTGCGACTCCCAAGTATGACAGTTACCTCTGCTACGGTTGACTGGTAACTTAAGTAATGCGTTACGGACTGGCAGTTCAAGGAAAATCGAACGTCTCGCCTGTTTGATTTAGAAATTTAATCATTAAATGACGGAGCTGATGTAACATATCGCTGTGGGCGTGCTTGATGAAGATAAAACTGACCGACAGTGCGCCGATCTTGCTGTGGACCTTCGGTCATGTGTGGTTGAGATCTGGGGCATTATTGAAACTGACTACTCCTCACAAAAGTAAGCACGTGACCAGATCACTCACCCAATTCATGAGGAGCATTAAGGGCGGCGAGTCCAAACAAGGCGCTTCGGTAAAAACTTGAAATCGGCTAATAACAAGGTTTGTACACGACTTGACTAATTTTTGAATATAAACGGGAAAACGGCATCGGTTCGTTCGTCGTTCAGCTGTAGTACCCTTTCGGTGCCAAACTGTCATGTCACCCGAAGGTTGCACGAGGGCTGGGATACTGCCAGGTTGCCCAAGCCTAGAGAGGGGAAGTCGAGAGGCAGAGGTCGGATTCGAACCACAGATATTCTGGTCAGTAAATTCGCATTCTAACCACTTGAGGCATCTCACCCCAATTAAAGTCATGTTATCAATTGAAGAAAAAATTGACAAGATGAGCACATGAAAACGGAAACAAGCATAGGGATAGTTGATCTAGAGGCTGTACAAAAAGGTTCACCGGAAGTCAAAGATGGAGATAAAGTCACGATGAACGCGAAGGAGTGAAACGCCTTCGAACGCAATTGTTTAAAGCATTAATATATGATTTGTAACCATAAACTGTCTGTCACAGCTTGCCGATCCCTCAATCTTAAGACCTTTCAACGACATCACGAGAACGTCTACAACGTCTTGTTCCTCTACCCCTTGTTTGACTCCGAGTGACTGGAATGTGTGAATTTTCTCCCATGTCATTCGTGTAATTTTGTACGTCGGACACATCCATGGCAAAGTCCGGGTCAGATTCATCGCTGCCAGCCCAACTGTAACCGCGAACGATGTATTCGTATTCTGTATCCAACGTCGAATCGTCTGTGTCAATGGACGACACCGTTTCAACATCATCTTGATGGAGGTCACTTATTGTGGACTGAGAGGAACCGGAGGTAAGGGGGCCGATTTCCGTTTCATTCGGAAACTGCAAGGAGAAAAGTTAATCAGGAAACTTCAAAGACAGCTGGGTGTGAAAATCTTGAAAAGAGTCTTCTACTATGTCCCCAAAAATATTCACCGAGTCAAGGGGGATAAAACAAACTGACGGATCATCAGGATGAACAATTGCGGAAACTAACATTCAGGAGAAGTAGCCGAGTAATATACAGCAAAAATGATGAACTAGAGCTAACGTTCAACCCAGAGTTCAACAGGTTGCTCAAGGTCACCAATAAGGTGGACTTGAGACACGCACGTGGCAGAACCAGAGTATGTGTAAGGGGGGAGCGTGGGTTGCGAACGTTTGCAAGCATGCGATATTTTATCGATCCGAAGTGTGAGAAAACGACAATTCTTCCCTGGGATTTAATCTCTAGTATGCACCAGTCAAATGCTGATCAGTCGCCCGCATGAGATCTTCGTGGGGATCGTTGAAGTTTTCATGAGGAAAGCCTCCAAGGAGTGCGTCACAGATCAGAGTGTTACTGTCGCCTACAGGTTAACGATGGCTGTAGTTAACACTCAAAAACGAATTTAATAAGGTGATAACTGAGTGAAAATTTCCATGTTCGAAATATCAGATTTATCAGATGAAATCCAACTACACCATTTGGGACTGATGCAGGCTAAACGTTTTTTACAAACTCGACATACTGTCGTAAAATCCAGTGAAATCAACCTGAACATTAAGATCTGAATGAAAAGTAACCGGGTAGTCATTCTGAATGCTATTGCCCTAAGATCATCCAATCCCGACCCAGTAAAGCTTACTGCAATTGCATGATCTAGTGAGAAGGTGCTGAAAGTACTGATCAACATGGCTGATGAGCCAATCCGGGCATGATGCACGCGTCGCAGAAGAGACCAAAGGGATGTCGTTTAATGGCTGAGTGAAAGGCCACATGATGCCCACAAACGTATAAATGGCAACGTCCAGCAGCTTTGAACGAAACAGTTACATGCAGACTTTGGTCGTGATTAATTAATTAACTAGCTAATAAAAAATGAACAAACCGTTTCTCGGACAATTCAGAGTTTCAAAAGCACAACCCTGCACGGACCAACCTTCAAAAACGGCACGCCAACCTGTACAATATCTTTGTCTAAATGTGTACTGAAAATCGAGGGAATAGACTGAAAACCGAGTTGCAGAAAAGGAGACTAGAGGGCGAGGCTTGACAAGTACAACAACAAATACACCCATGAGCCCGTATTACCTGATACCTGGTCTTGCAGCTGAGCCACTGTGGACGATGAATCATGTATGCAAGTGAGTTCAAAGCCAGAATGACCACCGCAAGTCAAGCTAATTTGTCGCCACTAGTCTCAAACCATTGTGCGACTTTCTTACTGGTGAGTACTCTGGTTTCTCCTAGGACTTCAGCTGAAAAACTGTTCAGTCACCAAATCAATATCTACAATCATTCCCTGGGCAGAGTCAAGAGGACTATCTTGGCTACCATGAGACGCCCCGCTTTGGGTGAGTTACACCAAAAGGTGATTCACAGGGAAGGTTGCTGGTTACTCTATGCTGGAGAGTGGCTCTATCTTTCTGCAGTTACCTTACTCAAATGCGAAGTGGAAATTAGAACAACTCGACTCAAATGTATATCGACGGATGGGCACTTGTGGGAAGAGAAGAAAACCGATCCATTCACTCAGGTGACCGAAACCTTGGCCCAATAAAGCGAATTCCGCTCACGGGTTGAACACAACATCGTCGCCCAGCTGGGTGTAGCTTGCAGAGATAGTGTTCTTAACGAACCATAGAAATTTGATTGCACTCACCGAAAAAGAATGACTGAGTTCCCTTATTGATATCCTACTAAGTTGTTTTTAGTCATAGCGTAAAAATCGATAACTATAGCTTACTGGAAGGTTAACCGGTTGTTCCAGGAAGTTGGCAAACATACATGAACAGGACGAGTACGTGTCTGTTTTCATACCTGACGCCAGTTTGTGTGTAGAAAATCTGCCTATTGGGACAATCGAAATCACTCATAACTTGAAACGAGTAGAGAAACAGAGTACTAATTTGTGCCGGAAAAACAGAGAGGACAAATCAAGCCAAATGTGGCAAGCGGGCTGAAACCGATGAAAATACATGGGGTACGACCTGCATTTGAGGGAACCTAGGATATTGAAATGTAGTAGAATCCCAGACAAAGGGTTCGATCGTTCACCTAGTGTCGTGACTTTGTCCAGCCGCATCGCCCTTTCGGTGCCTAGCTACCACGCCACTCAGAGTAAGCACGAGGGACGAGATACTGTCAGGTTGCCCAAGCCTAGACTGGAGCAGTCAAGATACAAGAGTCGGATTCGAACCACGGACCTTCCGGTTTGTAAGTTCGCACCTTAACCACTGGGCAACCTCGAATGTGACAACATTAGAGTCCGCTCTACAGAACAACTCAACGTGTATCAACTCTAGGTGGTTTTGCACAGGCGGACAACCACATCATGATTTGTCGATTTCCCGTAAGGATCGAGAGACGCTACATCGTGGGGTGAAGTTCAGAACTCACTCTATACAGGAGACCCGACTCTGCAAGCCGATTACGATAACGCCCGCCATCAGGATCGTATAACTCGAAACGAGCGCGATCACTGTGAACGGCTTCGTCAGCATCCACGAGATCCTTCGTACACGATTTCCAACAACTCAAAGAGCCGTTGAGCTCGGAGGCCATTGCAAGCGGTTCCCAGGGGTGCCAGTATACATCTCGCACAGCATGTGGACCATGGGAGTTGCGCCGTATCTACGGTAAGCAAAATGAAATCCTCTGAGATAAGCATTGAAGTAAATCAAAGTAGATGCAAATAAATACAAGTAAATTCTATTCACCACTACTTTGTAGAGGGATCAAAGAAATTCACCTGCTATGCCCATATCACGGGTATCAAACAAAGATTCGCTGAACAAAGTAATAGATGGCTGAGGAACAAGTAAATAGGTCCGATTGGTTAAACGTTCCAACTCTCACGGTCATCCGATGAACTTCACCCATAACAAATCAAATGAACGGCAGTTAGTGTACGGCATGTCAAGGAATATGCTCATCCACGTAAACGAGATTGAAATGGGCGCTGGAAGCGGAATTGTCTATTACCACGAAAAAAGCTGGGTACTCAGTGTCTGGACCAAGTACGACTGCACCCTTTTTGGGAGGGAGCACCTTATGAGGATGACGAAAAGTAGAGATTTTAGCATTCGCATACGCTTCATAGGACTGCATACATGCGGAATGGACATGTGCTAACTGGTCGTTAGCTTGTACGCTGAGCTGGCCCATAAACCGAATGCCACCCCAAGGAAATTAATCTCTAGACCGAAGGAGAACCGAGACAAAACCAAGAGGAACAATGTGATATACCAAATCAAACGCAACAACTGCAACAAATTCTACGTCGGACAAACTGGGAGGAACACAACGCGGTCGTCAGGAGACATGACTCCCCGTTCTTGATATCTAAACACGAAAACCAAGGTCACAAATTCAATCTGGAAAACGCAGAAATCCTGGCGTACGGAAACAGGAGACACGGAAGGGAATTTCTGGAAGCAAGGCACTCCACGGCAGATCTGGCCAACCGGTGCATCGAACTGAATCCAATTTACGCACCTCTACGTATAAAAGACCAACATCTCAACCGGAACACTCAAGGGGGGGACCGAATAATGGATTGAAAAACATAGAAACAAGAAACTACTTGGAGTCAAATCAATAAAGGTCACAAGCTGGGACTCGGAAGGGCAAAGGTCACTTCAGCATCGACCAGATTACGACGACAGGGGATGTCAAGCTCAAAGGTCACGTGGGCACGATGAAACAGGGTAACGGAGCAACCAATGGAACCGCTCGACCGAACAACTAACCGCGATTCAAGGTCATCTCCGGCTAGCAGCACGTATATTAACACACGTAACACTACTCAACGCAGCCAGCCCTGACACTTTTAAAACGCCTCAGACCTCCTTCCGATTGCTATTATGATTAATCGAGACACAGGAGTGACTTTCCTTAGTCTTTCAGTATTCCTCAAACGTTAGAATCTTACCGCTTTTCCGGCAAGTGGCTGACTGCCATGGCTAAGTTTGTAAACCAATGAAGCGTCGTCCTGGTTAATGGCCCAAACGCAAGTCGTTGGTTATTACGCTAAACGGATTGTTGTGTGGCAGTGAGGCATCAGTGTCAAAACCGATGTTACTGCCTCCGATAACTAGGCAGCCGAATAAAAACAAATTGTCTGACTAGCAGTCCCGATGACTGTCCGCGCTTACGCACCCGAGCACACGATCAACATGAACGTTTATCGTGTCAAATCCAAATAAAGTTGAATGATGCACTTGTAGCCGTAGTGTTACTAGTGCGTGCGAAGCCAGTTTGGATCAGCTCAGGGGGGTAAGACGATACTGGCCACAGAATCAACAACACAAATCTCTCGTCTAAGTGCTGATCAGTCGCTCGCTCAGACTTGTAGGCGGGAGGTCGCGGGATCGACTCTCTGTAGTTTCCTGAGATGCGCACTGCTGATGATTCCCAATCAGGATGAAACAGCTGTACGGTGCTTCTCAACTTTTCAGGACATGTTAGCTTCACTTACAGGACGAAATTCCCACCCCGGAAATCTCTGTTTTGAGGACGGAATTTGCGAATCCGTCCTGGTTGAGATCAAGCTCTCCTCATCCATGAAGAATTTGCATGCCTGGCCGAACGCTTCGTGAGAGACACCTACGGGACCTATGGCGTCAAAGCGACATATCCGAGTCAACAGTACGGGCTGTTTTGTTGTACCGCTATAAGGATTGGGCTGTCCGAACAGCGGAACTCAGACGTACTTAAGTCTTCAACAATCGTCATCTTGGAACCGTAGCCCGTGTGTGTTGGTGTCGACGAATCTGTGACGAGGTTACTAGAAAACGGTTGTTCGGTTGTACAAGAAGCTGCAATGGTTAGGTCATGTATTGCGCATGACAAACCATTGTTTGCCAAAGAGAGTGCTGTTTTCCTTGCCCAATTCAGAGTGGCAGAAGCAGAGGGGTGGTCAGCCTTTGACCTGGCACAGGGATGTGAAACAGATTACGAAAAGTCTGGGTGCTGTCGGCGTGACTCGCCTTCCAGGATGGGGACCATGTGATCTCCACTGTGCCCGGTTAGAGACGCTGCAAAATTTGGCTGCACTTCGAGGTCAACGACGCTTTTGTCATCGATTTGGCTTCATTTCAAGGTTAACGGCGCTCTTGTTATCGGTTTCTGTCCAGATTGAATGAATGAGTGCCCGGATATTTGAGCACGTCGGAATGATTCTGATAGGCTAGCACTAAGTCCCTTCCCCGGGGTGCTGTGTTAACCTAGCCCAAACTTATTGTTGAATGTAGGGCTGACAAAAACAGAGGGGCATTTGTGGCCATCAAACATTTCATGAAAATAGTCTAAGTAACTATCCATCTCATTTGCTTTTCGTTTCCCCGTGTGTAGCTTTAGAACTTTTTTCGAAACTCGGCAGTCACTTCTCTTAGCCTTCTAATAACACCCATGCCTGTTTTACTCTGTTTACTTCCTAGACATTTTTTTTCGAACACGGGGTACGCTATACCTGATGATGAGGCAACAGACCACAATTCATTAGCATAGAAAGGGTAACGTTCCGCGTAATCAGCGGAGAATCCCAAATAAAGTGGTTCACCAAAACCCACCAGCTCGCCAGTGAACAGGTCCCAGATGCACCAACCATCCAAGGTACTACCAGCATAAGCGTATCTCTGTCCAGTCTGATGGGCCGGGGAGAAACGGGCACGAATGAGTGTGTAGCGAACTGTATGACCCCTCAGAGTGAGTACGGATTGATCACCACGGCTAGAGCCACTATGCCAGTGGCGCGGGTTGGTGTCTGAAATGGAAGAAGAACACGAGAAGACGCATAAAAAGACACTAAACGGTCCAGGTTTGAAAAACGGACGTAAGCTAGGCATGGAAAAACTTCCTCTGGAAGAGAAGAAGCACACGGTTAGGTAGTGGAATGGAAAGATCTTGTCTACATCTTTTAGTGACTGAAGTGTGTTGCCTAAACCAATATCCATGTCATCGTGGTGTCCTTTCAACGTACAGCGGCTGTGCAACGAACAACGCCAACCTACAACCTATCATCCCTCAACAGCCCGCATTTTATCATTCGCTCTACATGCAGCATACGTCATCGATTGAGAATGGTTTCGCTTCGCTCAATACAGTGAGGATGAATTTTCGTAAGAGTAGATGTCAAAGGTCATACAAAGCCCGCTACATTTGGTGCTGGCCAAAAACAGGAAGGAAATTGACAATAAGTGAAATTTTAACAAATGACTACGTTCACAGCCACGCGACTGGATCGAACACCAGGGCTTTCGAGAGCAAGTGGAATCAAGTCCCGTGACTTTCGAATACTGCTCTCAAATTGGGAAATCGTTTATACTATGAACCACCGAAAGTTACAAGTACATGGAAATCAATAAGGTTAAATAGAGAGAAGGACACCCTGTCCGGTAACGTACAGGTTTTCGGAATCGAGTGAACTCGGTAATCCCAGTTCGCCCGAGGTCGGCAAAACTGCAATGGAAGCAAACAAGAAATACGAAGGTTGTACAATGGTGAGGATCTGTAGGCGATCAACAGCACTTGTATTGATGCGACAGTCACGAACATCACAAACACGTTACGTTTGGTACAGAAATGGTACCAACATTCAACACGACCACCAAGTCTGCACCGATGACGATGAGCTCATGGTCAAAAAGGCGACCTAAGTATNCTTTTGTATTGATGCGACAGTCACGAACATCACAAACACGTTACGTTTGGTACAGAAATGGTACCAACATTCAACCCGACCACCAAGTCTGCACCGATGACGATGAGCTCATGGTCAAAAAGGCGACCTTAAGTATCGGCTTCAGTTGTCCAAAACCAACCCAGTGTGCCTGTCATTAACCTATGTATGTTTTCAGACCATCTCTTTTGTTCTCCAACAGATACTTACGTGTGACGGCAAAGTGATGGACTATCGTGAACATACACGTAACACTAGGTCCCCTGGATCCATTTTATCGGAATATGTATAGGACATAGGTTAAGGGGTGCTAATAATTCAACCAAAGGTGTTATGTTTATAGGTGAATAACACGACAACAGTGATTACAAAAAGGTCGAATGACACATGATGGTTGACTGGGGGCTCAGTTCTGTGGCGGGCAAACGGAATGAAAGTCGTTCTGGAAGGTCGTGCTAACCTGGAAGCAAGCTTTGCGTCAGCTGTTGACAGTATCAAACGAAATATTGGCATCACACGAAATTGATGCAATCACAACTTCGTTCTACGAAGCCATAACTGTGAAATCGGGTGGGAGAGTGTGATGAATATATCTGGATATCCGGATTGCTGAACTTGTCTTCGAGGCAGGTCAAACGGTTGACCATGAACATGCCTTTACTGAAGTCAATGACAGATGAGAGCATCACAACAAAAACTATGCATAAAAAACCACTGTTTCAATCCATATGTCAAACCCGGAAATGACTATCACCTACCTACTCCAAAACGAACTGTCACTAGCGGAATACACTCATTTGCTAACTAAGTTGGTTTTGCGAGAGACTCGCCTGGAACCCAGCTGAATCTCTCGTTTGTGATGTAACAGATGAACCAGTCAGTCAGTCAATCAGTAATTCAGCTCACAAACTGTGCACCGACGTGCGGTGGTCCCAACTGGAGGAGAATGAATAGAAGGAAGTGACAGTCATGCGTTCGTGGTGACGGCCCAGTCTGTGCATCGACAACAGATAGATTTGTTCATCCAGTATGAAAGGAAGTGAGAGCTACACATTGAAAGCGACAGCTTTAATACAGGGCTGCTAGTGGCCGAGTGACACGGTCATATTTGTAAGGGTCACTAGCAATCGGTTTGTTTTGTCCCGCGGTCCCTATCCGGGCAGACGACATTCACCCATGTGATTGAGTCGGATCCGTTACCAAGCGCTGGATCGACCAAATCTCCGACCAACACAAGGCTGAACGACGAAAGCGCTATGATGAAAACGGTCATCTGGTTTAACCAGTGTAACCTGTTGACTGTTGTTCACCGAGGATAGAGGAAACGAGGGAACATGGCCGCGTATTAGAAGTTATCACTCAACAAGTTTCGTGACATAAAATCTCATTACACAATAGGAACTGGGTGAACTGAATAGTGAAGGCGATGACTTTAATGCAACTGGCCGTGTGTTAGGTAATAAATATCAGTGCCACTAATCATCGATGCGTCTCGTATCATTGGGAAAGACAACCGTGACCAGCAAAATTAGTTTACTAACCAGAATTTCTATCATCATCACGTCGTGGACTGATAATACGTAAGTCATTTCCATCCCTTAAGTGGATGAGCTCTGTGAAACAGATAGCCTTCTGGGGATATTAACCGAATTTTTATCGCTGACTGAAATCCACGAAGGATTGTGTTAGGCAGGAATCCACGCGGATCCCACTATACCGCACGTCTTTAGGCGCTGCTACGGCCGAGAAGCCTGGCCCGCTCGGCTTCACAAAGTATCAAAATCTTGTCGATTCACGTGCAACCAACAACGTCAATTCACTGAGCAGGCAAGAGTCGGAAGCAGATAATAACTTGTTAGAGATTTTACAAGACACTCGTCACCATTCAGAACAGCGAGAGTAATCAGGAAAATGTAATCAATCTTACCTGATCTTTTCCTGATTGGGTGTGCTTTCGCAAATCCCACAGTCGGACAGTCTGATCTTTGCTGTTTGAAAGAAAATAAACGCCGTCCCCCTGTTAAAAAAGATGATAGGATGTCAAGCGAAATACGAATGGCGGCGAGTGAAACGAGCAGACAGGTGCATTGGTAACCACCAGTGCGTCCTAATATGTGTTCATGTTGTTCGCTTAACAGCATCCAGATGGGTTGATGAATTTTTGATTCCCCATGCGGCAGAACGGCGTCGCCAGCTTGGTAAAGTAAAGACTCTCTAGAGCAAAGAACCGCCTATAATGACGGTGTTTGGTCTGTCACGTCAAACTGGTGCGCAGCTCTTACTTGACAAGCTACTGATTTCACGACAGCGTCTGTATTACCATCAGCAGCAGCCCCAGTGCGTGAAACCATGCCAGTCAGCTTGATCAAAGCCCTATTATCACGAAAATGAGAGATGAGTCTAGAGCTCGTCTGCGAAAGCATCTAAATTGCACATACTTTCAGCCAAACACTCGATCCAATTAGATGCCAGATGGTAGCATGAACGCACTAACGACTGTTTGTAACTGTCTTGCAGTGTTGAAAGTCAACCACAACGAGGGCAACGGGCATCAAATCCTGAAAGATGGATAGTATACAGGCGCTTCGCGATTTCTTTCAGTTTACACTAACAAGTTGTACTTTGTCCATCCCTTGGTTCGCACCACTTTTTGGTACAGAAGACACCACAATCCCAGGCAAACGAAAACTCGTCATGCGTGGCAGACAAGGTAAGACAGACTGGCACTCATGAAAAGCACTAGGCTGTAATCCACTCTACAGCGTCCACCCCTCTGGAGGGACAAAAGCTGCAGCCAAAATTGAAAAAGAACCTAGCGAAAAGCGGTTACTAATAGGTGAAGGGTTCAATCAAATTAAATCGCTCAGATATGGCACCCGTACACATAAAACTGCCACATCCAGAAATAAACACGAAAGATATGATACTCTGGAGTTTCCGAGGTCTCAACAGAAGATCTAGAGTATGGGTCTGAGTCATTGATTCCTCGGTTAGGAGCCTGATCCTGAACTTTGAGCTTTGTTGGGATCAGGGAACAAGAACTCACGAGGACGACTAGGCTACACTCATGACATTTTAGTGTGGGAGATGCCGTAAGAAAGCCATGTTTCGAAGCGACAGTGAGAAACTCAACGCAGTGTGAAATCAACAGGCACGGCGATTATTTTTGGCTCCCAGATGACACCTATCTCGTTCTGAAGGGTCTAGCAGTGTGCCAGTCCCCTGGCAGACCTGGCAGCTGCGTGTCGGAAGAATGTTACAACAGTTCTGTACATGTGGGGGATGCCGTAAAAAGAGTCATGTTTAGAATCGGCAGTGAGAAACTCAAGACAGTGTGAAATTCACAGGCACGGTGATTACTTTTTACTCCCAGGTGACACCTGTCTGGTTCTGAAGAGTCTAGCAGTGTGCCAGTCCCCTGAGAGCTGCGTGTCGGAAGGATGTTACAACAGTTCTGTACTACGAACAAACTGCACACGTTCACGGACAAAAATACGGCATTTACAG
>NW_008752130.1:74943-86631 GCF_000715545.1 Opisthorchis viverrini
GAAACAAGCAACTTGGTAATATAAACAATTACCAGTAAGTCAGCGTACCCCACATCCACTCAATTATCGAAATTTTGATGAGCACAGTTGCTACTACAATGCGGGGAAAAGCGGAATCATACTCACAACGGAACACTGAACACGTCCTTTCATTACGACAAGAAACACGTTCATCTGTTCATGTCAAATCGTTTTCCATAGACAAGTTGTCTCCCATTGCACATGGGCTCTTTGTAAACGCTTAATTGCAACAGAGAAATGTGGCAAACGTCTGATAAATTCAGACGTTTTAACAAGTAGAAAGGAACTTCGTCGGTGAAGGTAAACCTGTGCCGAGAGGTCCCTGTTGATACCACAGCCCAACGCAATCAGATTGAAATGATGTGCGGTGATAAACCGACTGGAGGAATGTTAGGCTGCCAAATTACCGTAGTTAAAATGAACGCATACTCAATATTACAATATCATTTCTAAATGAATAGGTCTCCGTGGTTTTGACCACCTGCACACAAATGGGATGCGTTCCGCATCCGCACTGAACCCTGGGAAAGTCGCCAAGATTTCTTTCACAAACACCTACTACTCAAATCAGATGAGTAGCTGGCAACTAGCACGCAGCACATCTGTGTGCTGGGCATGTGGTGTAGTCACCCAGGAAAGTTCACCCGCTCGAGGCATTTGAACCGTTGGGGTTTAGGTTTATATGGATCGGCTGGGTTTTGTGTGGCCTTGTAAGGCCTTTGACGCAGTACAGGTTAGGTTCACAGAGATCGGTCGAGTTCTGTGTCGTCCTGTACAGCAACATTCGGCAATTGGTTATCAATGTGCTGGTGAACCCCATTGAGGAAGCTAATGTTAGACAATTTTTTGCTGTGCTGAACAGCCTAAAACCCTTCACTCAATGACCACGTGACCTAGTCAACTATTTCCACCTGACAAATCTTAAGGACAGAAGATCTTGTGTGCTCGAGCTTCTCAGTATCTCACACCATACTCTTAAGGGTAGAGAGTCTGTTGCTCAGCCCGTAGACAATGGTCCGTGTGAAAAGTTGGCGGTATCACAACTGTAGCACCATCTCTCGGGAGAGTGTCCGCGAAGACATTGTACCTCCAAGAAGAGGGCGCATCCAGGTCACTCGTACCTATGTCAATCAATGATCAAAACAATGGCTTCATTTGCTCAGCCAGGGTAAAAAGAACGGGTATTAGTTGTGGGCTGTTGTACAACCTGAAAAATTTACATCACTCTCGTCCGAACAGTCTTCCTTCTGTACGGGCGCAATGAGTATGAAGGGTCTATAGCAACCATACTGATCAAGATGAACACGTTCGCCTGTTCAGAATAGTCTAATGTGCGCCGTTTGGTACTGGTAATACGATCACCCCGCGTGTTACAGGTCCAGAGTTAAAATCCCGGTGTGGTTAGGAACATGCGCTGCTGATAAGCTTATTAAGAGCGAAACTCGAATCTGAGGCGTTCCACGGACCCACCCGGAGACAGGATAAGGACTTTTCAAAGGAGTCGCATGAATACGAACTAACGGATACTTGTGCACAAACCGCTAACTTGGGCGCCAATGACAACAACAATGCAAAGCAAAGGTGTGCTTTAAAATAGGGCCTTCACCGGAGTAGATCTTGTGGGACATACTCGAATAGTCGTGTCGTCGCTGCCCGCTAAACTAAAATGGCCAGCCGCATCAAGGGTCGTCACAGCGTTCATATCCCTCTTGTTTGAACTGGGCTTGCTAAACGAGAAAAAACAAAGCCGCTGTATGAAAACCATCAGACTCGTGTCCTGTTGTAGGCTACCATAGCAAACCTAAAACGCTCTCCGAGAACATTAACGTCTTTTCAAAAAGGATCTCAGGTATCGAAGCAGACACTCCCTTCTTTTCTTAACAAAGTTCCATCACTTTGAATTTATGGTGCTACACAAAAGGACCTAGGTGTCACCCTGCTGTTTGAAACATGTACTTGAAGCGCGCCAAAAGTGGTCTACAACCTCACTACTAACACAGATATAATCCCACTCAAAATGGGTCCAGTTTAGTCTCGAATATCAGCATCCCCAGGCACAGTTTCTGCGATCCCTAAATGCTACTGACTGAGAAACAAGTAGCCAATGTGTTTTGTTTTTTGTAATCGGTGCAAATACCATCAATCTTGGCAACCTTGATACAAGGTCAAACGGTTTACTAGCACAGTGCACTATCCTTGTAGAATACCTACAAGTAAATAAAACCTATAAGAAGTAAGTGGTTTTGGTGTTTTAACTATGTGGATCTTCGACAACACACTATGTTTAAGGTTCGTGGAGACTCTTGAACATTCATCAGCAATTTGAAGCTTTCCGGTTCAATCAAGAGCATCGGACACTCGAATTTTAGCTTTACTTCGAGCTTCGACGCCTATTTGGGAGTGTACAGACAAACAATCAGTTGTCAGTCATGGTGGTGCTAACAGGAGACGTAACTAAATCTTTCGTTTATAATATTCTTCAAATCCGTGCATCACACTCAACTGGTAAAAAATTATGCGCGACAGACTCAGCTGAGTGTCTATTTGCACAAGCAACAACCAATTCAAAGATAGTTTCTAGTACCTTCATGGAAAAATAACTCGCCATGTTTTACATGTTCGAAAAATAAAACAGTTTGGTCCACTTTCGTACAGCTTGAGGTCTTTTTAGTTGAGGTGCTAAATCGTGTTGAATTCTCCCCTGATACAATCACCACCCTTGGAGTTATTGCTAAATTTCAAACAGAAGTTTGCACACACGATTTTGACAAATCTTGTCGGTCTTGCACTTACACTGGTCCTTCTAGGGTAAGCACATTACGAAGTAATGTCATTGGTCTAGAACTCGCAACCGTTATTGGACCAGTTTGTTGAGAATGACAGGGCTGTGTTAGAGCCTTTATCCCCTTTCTCTCTCTGGTCGTAGACAAGTGATAAGTGGTGACAATGTTATCACCTGCGCTGCTCTCACTGCTCTCTGGTATCGACCAGTTTGCCGTAGACAGGTGACAAGTGGTGACAATGTTATTACCTGCGCTGCTCTCACTGCTCTCTGGTATCGATTTAATGGCATCGATAAATTCCTCTGAAAGGTATTGGTCCGACTGGACATCATCAAAACCAATTGTTCGCAAGTCTTTGTGTTCCAATTTACAATGAGAACAGTCATTCGATGCCAGTTTTACCTTTTCCTAATCATAGGCGGAGGTCAACCTAACGAACGCCTGTCACTTATCAGGTGAAAACCAGGGTAGCAGTCTTTGAGTGACACTTGCGAGGCTTGCGCTAAAACCGTGGATGATAACCCTAACCCCCGAGCTCCGATCTTCAAACAGAAACGGTTGGAAGTGCCAGCTGACATGTTGGTGTAATCTAGAATCAATTTAGAGTTCGAAGTTCGCTAGGGCTATGAACCGGTTGGTGTATCGAGCGATGAGAGGCAAGATTCTGATAGTTGTACGATAAACAAATGGTTATACTTAACCCCCCGGGAGTTGTGAAGACGCTTTGCTTTCTATAAAAGCCGGATACGGATACAGGATCAACGGACGCATTTGTGCCTTACTAGTTCGCCATAAGACAAATGGCTATTGCGAGACTTTGCGAGGTTGACATACATACATATGTCTGAGAAGCAAGTCAAAGGAGTGTGGGCCATATCCCTGCATGGCGGAACAGAAAGGCACCGGGTTCGGTCAACTTTTAGTCAGAATTCTACGTATCGATGTATTTTAATTCTACTTACGGCACATAACATGAATGTACAAGGAACCTAACAGACTAGGAATTGGCATTAATCACGCTATGGAGGTCAACATGGTAGAAAGGGGATCCATTGACCCCCAAGAGAAGCTACTTTTCCGAAGAGTGGAAGCCCCAACAGTCACGATTCAGCGTAATATTTTTCAATGAGGAATGAACCTGGAGGAAACATGAAGCCCGTTTCTCAGTGATCTACTCTCTTTTAGATAGATCATGGGAATTGGGAATTCTTTGAAATGGCTGCTCTTCGAGGGTTCGCACACTAGGTTATGTTGGAGAGGAACGCTAGTGACCTTTATTCGACAAGGTATTCATTTTGCTTAAGGTATGGTAAGTTAAATACTAGACTGATTTCCACAACCTGTCGTCAAGCCTCATGTAGCAAGACTGTGCAAAACCAACATTATGACACTGAAAACCGGACAATTCGACAAGTTACACAGTAGAGTTGAATTTGTCAAAAGACTCACCGTCAATTCGCAAGCACCGCTTTCGATGTCATGTATTCGAAGGTAACCCAGATCATTCCTAGAAAATCAAGACGGGAGCAGGGAATGTATAGATGACCCAAACCAACTACAACCTATGACACCACATATTACCGAAAAATATCCGCGAACTGAGTTCACAGCTAAGAACAGCAGTTCATCTCAAGCATTAAGGAGGAAAGAACTGTGCTTATACGAAAAAATCTGGTTNGGCCCAGGAGATGGAGAAGGCTTTCGCTGCAGGCAAACGCTGCGCCCTGTTTCAATTAATTCGATCAACGGGCCACAAGAAGACTGGCGTCAGTGAGACAATATGCGAGAAAGACGGAATAACAATTCACTCCCTCAATAGCCATCTTGAACGGCAGGCCGAGCACTTCAAAGAACAGTTCACCTGGTCTCCCTCAACACAACCGGTGGAAGAACCAAGCGGGCTCGAATGGAACACTGACATCAAGCCACCATCAGCAACCAAAATCCAGCGTGAGATTCCAATCTTGAGGCGCGACAAGGCACCTGATCTGGATGGCCTACACCTTGCGCTCTCCAAGCAATGTCAGGAGCATCTGGTGAACAATCTGACAACCATACTGCAGACGATTTGTGACGAAAACAGAATACCAGCCGAACAGAGCTCCTCGACCGTAACCTCCGTTTTCACAAGGAAGGCAAGAACGTCGTGAAAACCATTGTGGTGCCAGCCTGGTGTCCCTTGCAGCTAAAGTGCATTCTGGTTCTGCGCAGAGCAGATTGATGGACTATCGGGAGAGACAGATTCGTGGGAATCAAGCTGAGTTTCGCCCTGGTCGAGGATACATCGACCATATCTTTACCTTGAGACAAATTCTTTAAAAGCGCCACTCCTTCAGACGTCCCACACTGGTCGTTTTTCTGGATTTGAAGGCTGCTTTTGATTCTGCCGATTGTCAGCAACTTTAGCAGCTTGTGGCAATCACACGGGTCTCTTCTAAATTTCTATCCCTTAGAAGGGCACTGTATGCGAACTCCTGTGGGCGCGTGCGGGTATACGGGAAGCTCTCACCATAGTTCACCACATCCAGTGGTGTAAGACAAGTCTGTCCTCTTTCCCCTTTCCTCTTCAACTTTGCTACTGATATGCTGCTTGAAACTTCTCTGCCCGCGTCCGAAACATCCGGAGCAAAAATGCTCCCGGGACGTTCCTGTATGCGGACGATATCGCTGTCCTTGGTTCAGATCCTTCCCGAGTGCAAGCTATTTTAAACAAACTTAATAACTCTGCCGCACGGTTTGGCATGTGCTGCACACCTGAAAAGTGTGAAGTGCTACTACAAGACTGGGTGGGATCAAANGAATTATTCTAACAACCACACAACTGCCTTGTTCAGACTACCATCCTGTCTGCAACCCTACGGTAACAACACCAGTATACCTGTGTCAGACCAAAATGCAGTGGATAAATCCGAGGTAGAAGTTATTCCCGCTCGTGCGGACGATATCGCTGTCCTTGGTTCAGATCCTTCCCGAGTGCAAGCTATTTTAAACAAACTTAATAACTCTGCCGCACGGTTTGGCATGTGCTGCACACCTGAAAAGTGTGAAGTGCTACTACAAGACTGGGTGGGATCAAACTCACACCTCATGCTTGCAGGTGAGCCAATCGAGGGGGTAGATAAATTTGTTTACCTGGGCAGCTGTATAAGTTCCGGTGGACTGGCTAGAGAGGAGTCTACACTGCGGTGGTGAGATCCATACTGCTTTATGGATCAAAGACTTGACCCCTACGCGTAGAAGACACACGGAGGATGTCAGTGTTTGACTACCAGTGTCTCCGAAGCATTGGTAAGGTCTGGTGGGAACATCGCATTAGTAATGCTGAGGTACGCCAGATGGTCTTGGAAAGAATGAACTCTCCTGCGAAAGATGAATTACTCACGCTTCATAGATTGCGCTGGCTGGGACATGTACTCCTCTTGCCAGAAGACCGTCTGCCTCACAGAGCTCTTTTCTTCCAGCCATGAGCTGAGTGGAAACGACCGAGAGGTGGACAGTGTATGATCTGGCAACAACGTACGAAAACACTAACCAGTAAACTTAGTCGGGTGGGCAATTGTCGCCTCCCTGGATGGGGACCCCGGGACTCAAACCACCAGCGAAATGACCCGAACCACGCAGTCATTGGCGCTCATGCATCAAAGCTATCGCCTCCGATTCGTAGCTACCCAATTTCCGAACAAACCTTCGCCTCCAAGGCTTGGTTGTATGTTCCACTTTCCCGTCTTCCAGTGATCGAAACTGTAGCAGCTGTAACCAATGTGCCTATGACACGGTTTATGGCTGATAAATTGAAACTGAATTAAATTAAAACGCCAGGTTAGGAAGCCACGATAAAAATTTACCGCGGAAATGGGAGTGGTTGAATAAAGGCACCACTTCAGTTCAGAAAAAGGTGCAAAACAAGCTAAACACGACGAAACAGAACTCTGGAAGTGGCAGAACGTATATCACAATCGGGGGCTGTATCTCTAAAAGAGTAACGAACTTGCTACCGAAAGAAAAAGTTATATGGGGGCTTGTGATGATATTCCTGAGCCTATGATGCAAAGACGACTACAAGGAATCCAGATATGAAAATTAGCAATCAGAATCTCACAATTAGACACATAGTGCACGTGTTTGAGGGAAGCCATCCCAAAAACGAGCGATTCCGTCGTGATAGTCCTTACATTGTCACTCAATTTATCAGATGGGTACACGCCAGAGGTATCAGTCATGAGCAAACCACCGGATACCCCTGCTAGACAACATCTGGGTATTGTGTAGGCTCTGAACCGGCCATTCGTGAAGTTAGTCCTGTCTTGGTTCGCCCTGGGCCCTCTCTGAACGATCGAAAACGGATTCAGGTTTGACCAAGCAGTTTGACCACTGATGGAAAACCACGACGAGGAAGAGACGTATCACCAAACAATTTACACAAACAAACGTCAGTATCATTTACCTGATCCAGCAGAGGAAATCAGATGAGGTGAGATGGACCTATCATACCTGCTGAAAAGCCAATAACGTTCCCTTTGACAATTAAGAAGCCGTAATAAGATCCTGAGAAAAACAATTGTGTCCGCAGACTGTCAGCTACGAAAGCTCCAAAAGATTACAACGTCTGAGCCTAAGCAATGACGGTAAGAAAGCGGAAACTCTATTCTCAACAGGGAGGTCAGCTGAAGGTAAACGTACCCAAATAGCTGAACAAAACAATACAAGCAGAGCAAGCACGACATTTATTGATGCCCACTCAGTCATGGTTGTTGAGTGCTTGACGGAATTGCGTGCATCCCTACTGATAAACGTCAGGTGACATGTGACCATAACGATGAACAAATGGTAGGCGCAAAACGAAGAGGGTGGGGAAAACCGGATAGATTATGTAAGACGCAAGAGCAAACTCCGTTCGGTCATCACGAAACTTGAACTACCCGAATTCACCTGTAATCTCTAGGTGAAATCCGACCGAGAGATCGAGTTCTCGACACCACACACTTTAAGGAGTGAAATATGTACACATATAGTTCAGCTGCAGCACCTTCCGGTGCCTAGCTGCCAGGCCGCCCGGAAGATGAACGAGGGCCGGGAGAGTGCCAGGTCGTCCAAGCCCAGACAGGAATGGTTGAGACGCAGAGGTGGGGTTCGAACCACGGACTTTCTGGTCAGTGCATTCAAGCCATCTCGAGCTCCTTCAGGGATCAAACAGTGATGGAATAGAATGCCATCGGGTACGGAACTAGTCCCATGAACCATAAAATTCCAGCTGAACGCTCTTGTTGAGCGACTAGTCATGAAAAATCGGCTGAAAAATTGGATTTCAAACTCGGAAGATCCACTGTGCATGCTGTCCCCTAACGACGACTCACAGATCCCATGCAACTCTGCATCGTCGTGCCACAAAGAATAAGGGACCAATAAACCACTTGAAACAACAACCAAAAATGAATTTGGGGAGCACGATCAGAACGCGCCTTGAGTGGAACTAACGGTCGAACTTCACATGTATTCTAATCATTTGAGGCCTATGTGCAAATATACCACGAACGGTGTGTGCACATGTGCCAAGTGATTCAATCACTATTGCTCGACGAGTGCAGCTCTCGTGTCAGTGGCTCATGGCTAGACATCAGACGAAAACGAAGTAATGATGACGACCTGAATCAACCTACCCCGAAATTAGACGCGTCCCAGTCCCATCGAAACAGACAGAAAACGTTTTAGAGACGGATCCTTGATCAGAAAGATCGTCCACAATTTTGACCCGATCGCGTGTGCCCGACTTGTCCAGAGAAATTAGGTGAACTGTGAATACAAAATGATATGTATCCTACAGACGATTTTCAAGTATGAGACAAGTCCTCTCTATGAAAAAAACATTGATTATTCGCAACAATTCTTGGGAAGAGCTATGGTGTCAAGGTCACTAATGCAGGTAGAAGCAAAATGATCTTAGTGAGCAGTCTGGAGGAACCCACAGCTCATGCAACTCGATAAAATACAAATCCCACCAACCCGAAGCTCTTGGAAGCGTTTGGAGACCTTACAAACACATTTTCGCCTATAGTTGCATTCCTTAGATGACCACCTAAGTCCATCCAAAGCTATAAAGGTGCTCCAAGTTCGAACCCCTACTTGGTACGCACCTTGTGAATCATGAACCGTCCTCTGGATCCTAAAACGTGACCAATTATCTAGTTGGATTCTCATGTATTCACTCTCTCTGTCATTCCCGTGTTATCTTCATGCGCGTTGGGAAGCTAAAAAACCTGGTGGTTGAAAACCTGGTGGTGCAGAAAACGTAAACTGGTTTAACTTGATTTGCTGCCTCCCACGATATCGGAACTCTTTCACGTTCTTCACAACCCAATTCTGGACAACTTACTTATCAATGATAAGTGAGATTTTGCTGACTAGAGTCGACCAGTGTATCTGAAACTAGTAATTCCGTTCTACCTATTAGTCGGGTCTGTAGATTATGGAAAAACCCTGGATTTTGCACATCTGGAAGTGATCCGCATTGGTAGCCATCAAATCTCACCTTGACAAGCATGCCATCCAGAACTCCTCAGAGTAACCAAGATTTACCAGACACTCTTTGTTCATCTTTCTACATTTCCATGTCGATTTTCACGCGCCTTTTATATGGAAGGCCCTTTAAAAATCTCGATTCACGCGGTAAGCGCTTAAGTCGGAGATTGTGAAGTAAGAGTTTCTTAAGCAAATCTCCAACTATCCTGAACCGTTTAAACTTCCAAGAATCCGACGTCGTTTCCTAAACAATACCTAGCAGCTCACCATCGGAAACCATAGAATGATGTTGACGAGTCATCTCCAGCACTCATATTAAATTCACCTCCAGGAAGTTCGCAAGGTTTTATGTACATTCTGCAAACTATATATACAGCGTGCTTGTTTCAACACACAAGGGTTTAATGCCGTGATTGCACGCTATATTCCTCTTCCAAAGTTTTGATTTCCGAATAGTTTCACTTGAAGAAACATCCGATAGCTGCGCAAGGTTACCATTCGTCCCTGTCCTGTTCCAACTGTCATATTTTCAGCGTAAGACTGACAGAGTTATAAATGGAGCGTCAATGTTAAATGCTGATAATGCTGCTAATATCGACGCCGATCGGTCGGAACAGAAATCTCGAAAACCTATATGCATGCGCGTTTCTCAGTTTATGATGAAGCCAGTGGACAATAAACGGAGAAATATCCAATCTATCCATCCAAAGAGCTACTTCAAGCCACGCTTAGATGACAAGTGGATTCCATTTTATAAAACTACATTTCCAAGCCATGATAATAAACTTAGACTCTGTTTTCTTGGGCTATCAGACTTTATTAGGTGCAGCAGTCCCTTTGGCTCAATATAATTGTTTTGCCTGAAGTTCACTACGGGGTATCAAGAGTCCCAATCGAAGAGACTTACTTTGACTGGAGAGTATAGTGTAGGCCAAGAGTCGTTCACTAGGACTACAGTGAATTTAGCTGGGATGACGAAGCAATCACTCACCTTAGGCACAGTGAAACAACACTCCAATACGAATTGGGACAGGGGATTTCTTCCAGCAGGCGCAAGTAGGCGCCAAAGGAGTCAAATATACGGATAACACCATCTTTACGTAATGGAATAGGACAATACTAGGCCACAAACCATGAGATCCACTAAAAAACAAGTCCCCGGACGAGGCGTAGATACCACAGTAAACATCATGTCGGCCGATTAACGACCATGCAAGTGAGTTAGGGACCCGAACACTTTGGCAGAATGTTTTGGTGCTGTGTGTGTAGGCTCCTTTGATGCATGCCTATAAGGATTGTTACCACGGAACAGGCATGAACAACTTGGTTCAAAGCGGATATCAGCGACACGCGATCCGAAGTATGTGAAGGGACGGCCTTCTCGTAGAAAGCATGGCACCCAGAAGCCGACTGAAATTGGAAGGAACGAATGTTTACCAGTGATCCCGAAGGCCCACAACTACATAGTCTAAGTTAAAAACGGGGTCATGAACGTTCATCTGGATAAATAAGGGACGAGAGTGCTACTAACCACCGTCGAGATGCCGCTTGAATGTCACAAGTGGAAAAGGTAGCATGAGAGTTTAGATTAGGGTTTCCATATTCCTCTTTTATGGCGAAAGATCGTTTATGGCCCTTTGGCCCAATGTGTCAGTGTGCTGTTCTGGGGCGGCGTCGAGAATGAAGCTAGCAATCGTGTAATAGATGAGTACTGCAGGTGGTCGGCCTTTAATGGGAATTGGCAGCTTCAAATCAAACTATACCAAAAATATCAGCGAAAGACGAAGCAAAGTTCTAATAAAGCCGAACACGGAAGTAAGGCTGAGTTTAAAGGCTGCGTACTGACTTGCAGGTTTGCCTTGGCGTGTGAGTCCGACTTACTCAAAAAGTCTAGCACATAACAGTGGGCCCGTAGAGATGACTGCCATCCAGGAAACATTCATGGATTTTGAGAGCAGCCCAGATAAATTTACACAATCACTCACAAATCCTTTTCTTGTATGGTTCTTCACAAAACGTCATGGGCATTGAATAATGCGTATGGCACACTTGTAAGTGAAAACGAAAGATATTTTCCCTACGAAAAGTGATGGATTAAGTCCGATAGGTCTTAATACCGTATAGTAACATATCCATTCCAAAGCATTTTTTCTGTAAAGTCCTCAGTACGACCTACCGTGAGCATCTTAAGGAAGGGTAAAGTGACCTTCGATTGGTTTTCCCTATAGACACTGGCTAAACCCTGATTTCAAAATGAGCTCAAGGTGGGTCAGAGGATAAGCCAACAACTTATGGACAAGAAAGTCTTCGTTCCAACCCAATGTCAGCTGCTCCCGTCTAGGCTTGAGCAACCTGACAGCCCTTGAGC
>NW_008752130.1:91483-123910 GCF_000715545.1 Opisthorchis viverrini
GAAGAGCTATGTCGTCTGCGTGCTCGATGTCTGTGAACGGAGGCCCAGGGAGCAATTCGACCCCACGGGTATTAGAGGCTTATTGTTGTTATTTACAGAACCATACCGAATACAACGACAGTCTTCTCGACTTAACAAAGGACATCGGGTGCGTATGCTCAGATAGTATCTCAGCCGCATATCCTGCATCAATCACCTGGGTTCAAAGTGGAACCTAAATAACTTGTCACCAAAACCATTTACAAACGACACTGAAAGTAGTGCCATGTTTGGTTCTCGGGTTCGTCAGCACCAGTACGGACAGTAGCGTCCGTAGTACATTGAAGGTCGAAGATGTCGTTTAAGTAGCACAAAACTCGGAATGCTCTAGGTATAGGTAAAGAAGAGCGGGACAACAACATATAATTACGAGAAGAATTCAAGAGCACGGTATCTACATTCCCCATAAATCTTGAAGTAAACATCTAACTAGCGTGTTGAGATGGGACATCATCGGGACATCATCAGTATCTCTACAAATCTCACCCGCCATATGACATGTATACGTCAGTTCGGTAGTTACGTGTGATGGGTGACAGCATGCGATCAGCTACGCAGTGTCTACGGTACCCAACAATGTCCGAGGCGGATCAAGTGGAACCCATTCGAGAAGATGACCAAACTGACACCACTGACTTGAACTCATGGTCTGTAGTCCGCGAACATTTTCCAACAAGTAGCGTCACTGAGTAACACGGCTTCTCCAGTAGATAGTGCCCGGATATACGTAGTTCCACAATGAATTTAACCTGACACGTATGACCCAGTACTCAATTAAGATACCCAAATCAAAAAGGATTTGGGTACTGGGTCTCATCAAAATTGTCCTTCTCACTGTACCATGAGAAATCGGCCCAAAAGGAAATCGCCATTTTACGGATGATCCGACGCACTTTCTCGCGTGTTACTCGCATGGACTTCCAAATACTCTGTGGGGCCTACGTCAGACCGCTCCTGGAATACGCCAACCAAGTTGTCTACTCAGGACGTACGAAAGACGTTACCCTCATTGAGCGTGTCCAGCGGGCCGCCACGAGAATGGTTGCCGGCCTCAAATCCGTGAACTACGAAACGCGTCTCGCGATGCTTGATCTCTTTCCCCTGGAGTATCGTCGCCTCCGAGGAGACCTAATACTTACTTACGCCCTGCTTGAACGAAGCTTGGCAAACAGGTTTTTTACCGTTGAACCAGCAAACACACGGCGGCGACATAGTAAGGATATTTTCAAGCTCAGAGTGCACACATTCATTAGGCAATTTTTTTCATTTCGGGTAGTAGCTGCGTAGAATGACCTTCCTCCGACGGTTGTCCATGCTCCTTATAGAACCCAGTTTAAACCACTATTAGACATTTATTTATGCGAATCCTCGCGCTGGCAAGCATACTGCCCTGCGCCGAGAACATAAAGAGCAGTGCTACATCCTTCTTTCACTTGTGTCTTTCAGGTGAACGACAGAAACAAAACCGACCCGGGAAAGTTGAGCAAATGCCTCGATCTTGTGTACCAATCCCTGAAGCCGTAGAGACAACTTTGCGGTTGCGTGCTGTGAGCTGAACATCGTGGTTGGTCAAGGGGTCGGCTAATCAGGATTGAGTATTTATTCCTCTGGTCTTTTCGCCCCTTCACGAAGCTCGTAGCTTGTTCCGTAATAATTCTGTAAATGCCGCAGGTATATGTTCTACTGATCCCCATATGGAGCTGTCTTAACCTACTTTGAATTTTCATGAATTCACAGATAAACGGATCTGGGCATTCGACCAGGCTACCCGGGTCCGGTTGACGATTGTCGTTCAACGGCTTCGGTTCAGCTGGGAAGCCCGAGCAAAAAGTGCGTGGCACTGTTCTCTGGGTTCTCAGTAGAAGAGAGTAAGCCTACCGGGGCGGGAGCTCGCTAAGATTGGGAAAAAACAATGACCAGCCTATGAATTGCAGTACCGTTTGCAGAACGCAAGATTTACTAAAAACCTGAACGACCTCAGTTTTCGCGATGTAACTCTAAATCCTTCTACAACAGCAATGCAAAATTCCCGAAGAAGCTCAAACGGGAGTTGCCGAGTCTCAGACTGCGGTAGGTTGGTGAAGACGACGCAGACATGTGGTCTCCGTCCTCTTCCAGAGGTGCTGGTATCACTGCGGCCCCTAAATTCAGTCTCGACGATGCATCCGGACGAAATTGTTAAGTCTGGTTCAAGACATATCGGGAAATTTTCAACCCGACTTTGTTTATTTTAATAACGCATGGAATGTCCAAGTGATGCTGCGAAAAAACGGGGTCAACTGGGCGTAATCATTTCAAAATTTCATTCTCGTGGACCCCCTGCCGAACTCAGCCTTCCGGATATCACCAAGACCCTGTTCAAAATGTTCAGTGTACTTTTACGCTTGTCGAGTATCTCTATAGCTCATGATAACTAAAGGGTTACCGAAAATTTCATCACACATGGCTGTGTGGTGAGCGAAAATGCCAGCGCTCCAGGCTCAGCTCGATGATCGACGATCAAATCAGGTGTTTCATCTGATTGGCTAGACTTCAGCCTCGACACGGTCAAGATAGTTGGACCCGGCTGCTGATTGGGATTGAGCAGGCGCCGGGTATCACACTTTAGGGACTCCCCCGAATGTTAGCATCCCATCACCTTGAAGGCCAACTCTGTATTCTCAGTCTGCTGAAGTATACATGATAGGCAAATTGGACTCAAAAAGGCAATCAAATCCCAAAGGCTCCCGGAAAAGACCTCCTCATTCTGTCTCCTTTGTGACAGCCGGCACACTGTTTTCAGAAGGAACCTGGAAACTAATTGGGTCACTACTGGATTATATGAAGTACAAAGCCATTAACACGCCCGGTGGAAGCCCCAAACTAACCATTAAGTTGAACCTTTCTTAGCTTTCATTGGCGCTTAGTTCAGTAGTGTTTGCTATCCCCCGACTGCTCAAGCCTCAGGTTCTTGAACACGGATCGAACTGATAAGTCACAGCCCTTCAGCAAACTTTCACCGCCATTTATAATGGAATAACCGCTTACGAGTGCAGCACGCTCAAGACAGCACCACTTTCGGAAGATTATTCGGCCTCTAAGGTTTCAGTCAAACCAGGGACGGGCCGGAGCATACGCGACTAATCAGCTATTCAGCTTGTCAAATCCAGCGTATATAGATATCTCACTTCACTTCGATTCAAAGAATCTGGTAAACAGCCCACAACTCGTACCTGCGGCCATCTTCCCTCAGTGTACGATTCAGTGTTCATGAAGGGCATTCCACTTTCATCCGTCGATCGTGTCGCAACATCAAAGACGCACCGTTCTTCCGGACTTTACGCAACCACACGTTAACGCTACAGCAAGAGCAGTTAGGTGTATTTACAATGCTTTCTGGCGATTTTTTGGATTTGTAGACCACAGGTAAGCCATTATTATAAGATGTGTGCTTGTCGAGCTTCAGGAATTACACCATAGATCCATAGTCACTAAGCTTCTTGGGTAACGTTGACAGTTTTTCAAGTGCCAGGAACTAAAAGACACGCTTGAGGCATAACCGGTCGTCGTTGCTGTGCGCACACAGAATTGGAAATTAGGTCTTCACAGAATGCTCCTCTACTTCTTACAATTCACACCACTGAACTTCTGATGTTATGACAATACCGACCGCTGGGCAAGAGGCCCACTGTGGATACTTAGAGATAGTATACCATTATTTTATATATATTACACATATTATACTCTGTGTATAACTTAGCAGTGATTCTAAAGTGAATAAACTTGGCAGATAGAAAAATCTTCAATTGTTCGGTTTATATAGCATCGGTCCGATAAGCGGAATATGCGCAGTATGCACCCACAAATAATCGTCTTCATTTACGGTACGAGCACATGGACACGTGGTCTAGAGGTATGCGTATGTATTTTAATATCGAGGAGTTCGCTGTATTTCAATTCATCTGGCCTGCTTCAAATTAACTGGCGAGGGGCATTGATGCGCATAAGCCAGATAACCCTGATGAATTATTATAATCAACTGAGTAAACCTAAAAAACCGCAATGCCGTTATATATTTATAGCTCGTGGTTTGGACTTGGTATCATTTATACAAACGCAGGAAAGCAATAGTTGAACCTCCGCATCTACAAAAATTTCGTGGGGCATTCTAAAGGTACTTTGACGCGTGAAAGACTAGTGATGGCGCTGACCTAGCTGGTGTTGCAACGCAACAAGTTCACCAAGGCGCCCATCAAGTCTGTTCTCATGGATGATCACACCCCAAAATGAAAAATCTCCCTGGTCTTCAAATAATAATATTCACAGATAGGGTCTTTTGGAGAAAAATGTACATATGTTTTGGTTCATTTTCCAACAATTTATTGTCCCATAACTGCAAAGAATACAAGATACATTGAGCTAGTTAACAATAAGCTACAAAATATTTTGCCACGTTCTCCAGGCCCTACTGGCCTCGGCCTATTTCCATCAATTTTCAGGACACGAGCACCAGCAGAACTTGGCTTGAGCAAAAAGTAAGGTCTGTGAAATTTCTTAATGGTCTCCGTTATACGCACACACGGATGTGCAAATGAGGCCCAGTTTCCAGCGATCCGATAATTGAAACGGTTCCGGAGAATATAAGTAACATAGCAAAATAGGCATGACCAAGTCGTAGCAGATAACGGCGGAAATGCAAACCGCAGATTTTCGGCCTTAGTGAATGCTAAGGTGCAGACAGAAATCCAGTCATTCTTTTTGCCTGCCTAGCAGATTTCCTAACCAGAACATCTGAAAAAGACCTTCTCTAATCCCTAATGCTGATTTCCGCTAAATGACTGTGCAAAAAAAGCTACTACACTTTTGATGGCAGAAAAATAATGGGGGTTGTATTTCCATGGTCCCTGCATGCATTTTTATCCACAATCAACTTCTATGCCAGAAGGCCAATATAACTCAAAAGCAGAACCTCCCGTGTACTAGCTGTGCTGCGTGAGGTTTATGACAGGGTGGACATAATGGTCGGTTTTAGTCCTCGTCGACACCCTCTGATTTCATCTCGCGAACTAATTTGACAAAGTTAAAAATTTCTATTTTCCTCCATATAAACTCAGTGGAAGTTGCACTTATGTTGTCTCGGAGCTCCAGTACAATCCCACTAATACAGCCCTTGAATTTGGTGAGATTGATAAGCTTGGATTCCAAATAACTACAAAACTACCGACCGGTGATACCAACGAACAGAACCCATTATTTAGGTGATCATAAAGGGGCACCTTTCACTGGTAAGCGCTGCCCAACTACTGTGCTCCCTAGTGACTTTCACGCGGCAACCAAAACTGAGATAAATACCAAAATTGTTTTAGGAATGGGATCCCTGAGGCGAAAAATTGATTGGCTCCAAATGGACTGCCTTATGGTGGCAGTATAGAGCTATCGTGTCCGAGCTATTCGCTTACCTCGCAAAGGCGATGTCTTCTTAGACCTATGCAACCTGTGGCATTCAGAAATTTTTGATGCGTAACGGAGAAAACGCACCATCTGTCTGCGTTTTGGAAACAGTGATCACAAAATATTTGGTAGATTGTTGTGTGTGTAGTTAGAGCTGGCAACGAGAAAAGGTGCCACCCTACGAAAAGACGCGCCCCTAAACTGAAACATCTCCGTCGTTAAAGATGGCAACATTAGTGTTGACACTGATGCACCTCTACCGTACCCTCAACTGACGTGCTTGCTTTCGCCCTCACTTGCGGTAAACAAAGATGGTCAGCGTGGCTGGAAAAACTTCATAAAATGATCAGGCTTGAAGCGGGTCCCCAAAGTGAACTGGGTCGCTACGTGGCCGACATTTGATAAAATGGGGGGCATCTCGCGTGTATCTTACCATGTTTCACTCAGACGTTTTTGGAAGGCCTGTTTCGGCGCCCGAGTAAGGTTTAGAGCGGGCCCTGTGTGATAAATCCTGCCTTGGAACATTGAAGTTATCTACCAGTAACAAACGCGTGTGAAGACACTTGTGGGTATACTGTCTAGTTCACCCAAAATGTCACCGTCAAGCAAGCTGAATGCTATACGGAATCCGCATCCAGAAAAAACGCTTACAACCGATTGAACAGACATAGTTTTCGGAAAAGTTTTGTAACAGTCGGGAGGTTTCTTGCTAAGTAACGTTTTACTTTTGACACAAAGCCCGTGTTAGGCCAAGTGTCTAGGTTACGAGGTTGGTCGAATTTAAGGCGGAGGCAGAATCAATAAGCTCATTCAAGCTCACTTCCTGTTACGTGTCAGTCAGGGGATTCTCTGTGAATGTGTGTCAAGAATTGTTTAGCCGATGGCGAAACCTTCATGGATTTGGGTCCAAGTTGAAGTTAAGTTCTTTCGGTTTGGTTCACGTCTTGAGCACTCTCGAACATCGTTTGGACGTTCCGTCCGTCTACGTGGATGAGCCATTGTCACTGAACTTGTTTAACAGACCATTTAGGGTAAGGTAAGCTGCATTGGTTGCGCATAAAAGGTACGACTCAATCACGACCCCAGGAAGAGCCAAAAATTTGCAAGGCAGGTGTCCCACAATGCCACAAAGGTGGAATGCTATGGGCTCGACGCTACATGAGCTTGTCAGATTCTTAGCGGATATATTAAAACCACTCAGGGGGGAATCGAGCGCCTTAATTTAGTATTTGTACGACTGCCTATAAGGTAGCATGGCTTCAACATGAGATGAACGGGACACTTGAGTTTTAATTAAATCTCAAGGCACTCCGACATGCTCATGGTACATACCTTGAGGTTTACTAGGGGGTTCTTACTAACAGGCACACCACTTAAGAAACGGACATAGCTCTCCGAGGATGAGATAGCTGAGGGCGAATGAATGTGTTTTGACAGCTGTTTTTCCACGAGGACAAGGTCTTACAATGTGACATCCACCATCCCCGGGTTAAGCTAATATTTATATGAAGGAATACAAACAAATGATCTGAGACGGTTATTATTGTCTCCTGGAGGCCTTCTGGATTTATGTTGACGATACCTTCATTGAATTAACTGGGATCAGGTGAACAGCTTCCAGGACTACCTCAGTCGTTTATATCCCCAGATCAAGTCTATCATGGAGATAGAGTCAACCTTGTGCACATTAACGTCCCTCAACTGCATAAACAAAAGCGTGGTGAAAAAGTTGTAACTACCATCTACCAAAAATTAATAGACACAGTGATCCTCTCGAAGCACCCATCTGCACGCCAAAAGTTCGTGTACGCTCGTACTGTCTCGCCGATATTTAATCAAGTCAGGACGATTTGCACGGAAAACGTCGAACAAATGGCAGCCCAGAATTAGACTGCCAACAGGTCTCAAGAAATAGTATACCTAATGAAGTTTATTAGGCAGAAAATAAGAATGTCATTTGCTCTGGTATCTATACCCAGTAAGGAATGGGTTGGCCCAGCAGTCATTGCGTATAAAGAGGAAAATTGGAGGTTGTTTGAAGACAGCTGAACTTAGCCAAAATTGGGTAGCCCTCTAGAAAAGCTGTGCTCAGTTTTGGTGTAATTGAAAGTTTTCCTGTTGGGTGAAAGTACAACGGTCTGCGTATAACATAAGCTTCAACGATTGCAACAAAGCTTACATAAGACAAACTGCCAGGGCACTGTACACTAGCATTGTCGAGCATAAAAAAGAATGAACAAACGATCAAGAAATGCGAAAAAATACCACTCGCTGATGAAAAACTCAGTGATGGTGGTACATATGTTAGGCAGAGGTAGTAGAATACCTCTAAATGATCAGGGAGTTTTGGGACGGTGACTGAGCGATAAACATTACGAAGCATCACAGCGTGATTAGAATCGCGGGTGTGCAACTGGCAAGCGTACGGATAGCGCTAATAGGTAAACCTGTCCGACAGGCGAATGTATGTGGGTTTCAATGCGAAGACGGGGGTAGAAAACTCAACTCGATTAAAGTAAATAGGACCCCTCTTCCTTACACGACTATCGTAGCACCGACTAATCCACACAGACGGACGGAAATTGCAAACGATGTCCTAGAGGAATCATGACGTGAAGCAAACCGGAAGAACTAAACACCAACCTGGACCCAAATCCATATAGACCCAAGCCCATTGGATTAACACTGCGACATTTTCCATCACAGAACCCCTTGGCCGACATAAAACAGATTTAGCTTGAATGAGCTTACTGGTTTTCCCTACGCTTTAAATTCGACCAACCTCGTAACCTAGTTACTTAGCCTGGCAACGCTTTAGCGTCAAAAGCAAAACGGTGCTCAGCAATACATCTGCCGATTGTTACCGAACTTTTCCAAATAGGCCAGCGTTCTGCAGTCTGCTAAAAAGCCGGATAAATTTGATAAGGCTGGGTCAGTAATTTAGCCGATGTCGTTAGAAGCAGGCGTGGGTACCCGGAAGTATGAAGCGATTCCCCTTGCTCTTCGCGCAAACATGGAACCGTGCACATTTCCAGGAGTTTACCGTGTTTTTGGCGGTTAAAAAATTCGAAATATGAGAAGCTTGTGGACAAAACCGTTACAGATATTCATTTTCCTACAAGCGAGTGAAGTGTTTATCGGCGGTAAAGATGGGCACATTCAACTTCTCTTTAAAACGGAAAAAGTGTATCACTTAACTTTGATCCGAATACTGACGTGAAAGCATTATCTGAAGCCAGCTCCACCCTTCCTCTACCCATTTAGTCCCAAAATTTGAAACTTTGATATCCGCTTCTGGTCAAAAACATGATTTCATTGTTGACGCTGAAAGTGTTGAGTCCATTATTCCACGCTCAGCTCTAACTGCATTCTACCCCAGTGTGGTGATAGGGTACCCAGATATCATTATTCGCGTTATCACTATACATTCTATGCTTCTAGTTAGTAATTGCACGATTCCTGTCAGATTGCACCCAAGGTACTTCTATCGATTGTAATTTTTCAGTTTCCACCTCGGGACCATCGGTTATCGGACTCAAGGTTCTATACTCACTGCGAACTCGTATCACTTTACTGACTTCTTTAAACGGGAATAAACTCAAATAACTTATTCTTCAATGTTCTAAGGCCACAGGTGGCATGCTACGGCAGTGAAGCATCGGTGTTGAACACTGATGTCATGCTGTCGATGATGATGATGATGAGGTGGCACGCAAATACCCAAGGTGAAACTCAAAGTTACAGGATATCGTATATCTCTCAAGAGATATGTTACTCCATTTGGCTCACTGAAACCTGCTCGTCAAGCGTTAAGTTAAATGTGCGAAAGAAATATTCACGCTTGTCGAATAATCAAATTTGGCAACTCCTATAGCTACCCCACCAAAGGCCGGCGTTATTACTCTGATAATTTGCGGAGACCACTGGGCTAACGTTAAACACGTGGTTACTAAAATGTGCATGCAACACTGAAGAAATCAAGGATTTACTGTATCATTTATCGGGTTCAGTAATGTTCTCAAAAATCGACCTGAAAGATGACTATCTTCAAACGCCGCTGGATGAGGACTCTAGCAGTCCCACCGTGATTAACACACCTTTTAGTTATTTCGATACCATTTCCGTCGTTTGATATGAATGCTTCACCAGCTGTATTTCAACAGGCTATGAACACTAGCACAAAGGATCTTAAAGGTGCTGAGACGTGCCAAGATGATGTCATAGTGCACGCTGATGATAAAGCTATTCATGATGTGTCTGCTGTATTTACTAAAGCAATTTGCTTAGTTCAGTGTAGCTAATCACCCCGACAAATGCAGTTTTTGTTTTTCATCATTTTCGTGCATTGGCAACATTGTGGATGGCAGTGGTTTCAAATCTGATACAAAACATCTGTCTCCTTAATTAAATATGTCGTCGTCAAACAATCTACAAGGACTGAGTTCAGTTCCAAGGGTATTTCATTATTACCCTGGTTTAACTCCTAATTTTGCTGAACATGTAATTCGACTGTTTGATGTCATACCTGCCAACCTATTTTCTCGGCCCTCTTATCATCAAAAGTCGTTGCGTATATTTCTTGGCCGTCTTCAGATTTCAGCTATTTTGAAACCAATTTCCGCCCAAAACCATTCGAACACCATTACCGATTATTCTTACACAAGAATATGAGCATCCTTGAACAATGTGGCAGACTGATGAGCTGCATTTCCCGTCGACTTTCAAAGGCCGAATGTGGATATTTCCAGTCTCAACACCAAGCATTTGCGGTATATTGGGCTGTCAAGCGGCTCCATGGGGACCTTCTAGGAACAGACTTTACCAATGCTGCTGATCATGGGGCTTTAAAGTTCTTATGACATCCGGCAAAAATCTCTAGCAAAGTTATCTACCGCTATGGTGCAACCTGTGGATCATTGTACTGAGTTCGCACACATACGCGATTGTTCATCGTGGTGCATAAATGATTCATCATGCAGATTTTTTGCGGAGAATTTCATCACGTGACCCTCATTCAAATAATTCAGATTGTTTATTGATTCAGCAATTACCAGTCAAAGCGATGCACTTGTTGCTGATACTTAAATATGTTTTGCTCCCAATTTTCCGCACTGCGAGGTGGCTGGACGCAACAAGAACGACGCTGATTTCCTGCTTTTTACTACCACCGCGAAAGTTTGTCCACTACTACCAAACGGTTTGCTGTGTTTTGAGGATAGTGGTATTATTCGACCGACTCAGAGAGCGGCTGTTCTGGCAGATGTACACTCTGGGCATCTGGGCGTTCATAATATGAAATCTCTTGTGCGTCTTTCATGCTGGTGGCCGGAAGTGGATGCTGACTTCAAGTATACTGCTAAGAACTGTGTTAAATGTGTACATAATATTCGTAAGAGTCTTCACAGTGGTATCCGTGGCCAGTTACTTGTGAAGCATTTCAACGATTTCATACCGACTACTGCGGTCTTTTACTTGGTAATTACTATAATTGTTATTGACGCATATTCACGTTGGCCTGAGGTTTTTCTAACTACGTCAACAAGTTCCGAACGCACACAACAAGCATTCAGGAGCGTATTCAGCCATGAAGGCGTATCAATTGTTTTGGTCACTGATGACAGCACACACCTCACTGCAAAATTCCTCGAGGAATGTTTGAAGGTTCTTGGATGTCGACAACTGTTAACCGCTCCACGACATTCCCAGTTGAATGGGCTGGCTGGGAATTTTGTCCGAACACTGAAATCTGCGATTACTTCGTTCACTCCCACTTCTTTTGTGGAATTGGCCGTGGGATTGATAATTTTCTGATTGAATACAGGAATGCTGTTCATGCCGTCGCATTTCTACTGAAATCTCGCTCGTTGCGCTTAAGTGATGAACACAATTGAAACTCTATTCAATGTCCTATTCAATACGCTCTTGTTTAAACGTTCGAACTGCTGTACATATACCTAAGTTCAAATACATTCGTGCCACTTGTTAAGTTTTGCTGAATTCCGGAGTTCTTGTTCGCCTGGTCATGCCGGGATGCATACTGAAATTAGTACGGCCTTGTAGCACTCGATGAAGGTTTTGCGGCCGATGTGCAATTGTCTGGAATTGGACATGGAAGTATGTCAAGGGTTGTACGGGTTGTGTCATTCTTGGTACTTTTTGTTCCCACACTTGTAATTGGGATTCTTTTAGACTTCTGGAAAACCGACTATGCGACGGTGCACTTGCTTTCACTTTTTCAAATTTATGAGTTCAGTAAGCACGATATACACGCTAGTTAGCACTCGTGGGTTCTTCCAGGACACCACGGCTGCTGTTCTCACTAATCAAGGGAATCACCCAGCTTTACTGTCATGAAGATTTCCCAGAAGGTTCCTCCTAGGGCCACTATGAAGCGTGTGCGCCGCGCTCAAACAGATATGGTGTCGCGTGAATGGTCACCCGCCAATATATTGTGAGGTCTAACGAAGGGTCATTAAGTGAGGGATCTAAGTCTCCTTTTCAGAGTGTGGAACTCACTCTAGACTTCCACCGTTTTATATCTTAGCTTCGGCCTCTTCCAAAGTTTCCAAGTTTTCCAGAGATCTGTTCCGTGCACGATGCCGAGTGTCCTTGTAAGCAAAACCCCGAGAGAGTTAGTAAGTTTTTGGATTCCGTAGCTTCAAAATTTCGTTGTGAGCACTGTGGCATGGCAGTGCCGCCCGATAAAGTTGCGTGCGTGCGAAAAATACGTGCTGGCTGTAACTTCTCAGGAAAACGCCACCACCTGCGCAAAAAATGTCCTTGTAAGCAAAACCCCGAGAGAGTTGGTAAGTTTTTGGATTCCGTAGCTTCAAAATTTCGTTGTGAGCACTGTGGCATGGCAGTGCCGCCCGATAAAGTTGCGTGCGTGCGAAAAATACGTGCTGGCTGTAACTTCTCAGGAAAACGCCACAAACCTCGAAAGCGCAAAAAATGAGACAAAATCAAAAATTTGCCGCGGCGCCAGGCAACCGAAAAACCTTTTACCGTTTCCTTTACCCCTCTTTGTCACCCCTGTATTTTAAAGAGTAATGGATCCGGAAAAAATGCTACCCACGTGTTCTTGCACAACTTGCATCACTAAAAATCCAAAGACCTATTGGTTTCATATGAAACTCACGAAGCCCGTGAATATCAGGCGAATGGCTTTTCAACGCTTCATAAACTTACTGAACTTACTGAGCCTACCCTCGACGGACAAGAACAAAAGTGACCGGGGAAACTTGGGCAAAAGCCTCAATCCTGTGTATCAATCCGTGAATCCGTGGATCTGTGAAACCTAACCTTGGACACGCGCAATTTTGATTTTTCACGTGACTGTCGTGGATAGTATTCCACAACGCATTTCTGGCTGTGCTGTAGTAAATTAAGTTCCCGTTGATCATATTATGATACGAACGCTGTGGAAGCACAATGGTAGTGTGATTCCCCAAAGGCAAATGTTTACAATTTCTGTGGGTAGAAAACAGAAAGAAAGCTCTTGAGCTGGTAACCAATAAGCAAGGTTGTGCATTACTAGTGATTGCATATAAATCAGTCAAGCCACCGTATATGACCACCTCTTGTTTGTCTCGTTGACTGCGAAAATGCTCTATATACTGAAAAACCCTTGCACTGAACATCTCTGGATTTCATCGATTGATACACAGGTTCAGCGCTTCCGCTCAAGCTCGGGTTTGTTTTTTCTGCTCCACCACTTTTGCCCACCTGTAAATCTCAAGCAAAAAAGTTACAGAACTGCCCTTCAATTTCCGAGCTTGCCAGCACGAGGACTCACATGAAAAAGCGTCTAAAGGTGATTTGAAATGGGTACTAGGTGCAATGAGAACAACCGTTGGAGGAAGGTCATTGCACTCAACTTTCCGGAACGAAAAAAAACGTTCACAACAATGTTATGCGTTCTGAGCTTGGAAATCTTGCCATGTCACCGCCGTGTTTCATTTGGGTCAACGGTGAAAAAGCTGTTGGCCAAACCTTGTTCACACGAAGATAAGTAAGTCGACGATTAATCCAACGGACCGCGAGACGCGTTTCATAGTCGACGTATTTTAGGCCGGCAACCATTTTCGTAGCAGGTCGCTGTACGCGTCCAGTTAGGGATACGTCTTGTGTCCTGAGTAGACAACTTGGTTGGCATATTCAAGAAGTCGTCTTACGTAGAGTATCTGGGAGTTCATGCGAGTTATACGGGAGAATCATCCGTAGAAAGACGAATTACTTTTAAGCTAATCTTTCGTGCTGAATTGAAAAGGGCAAATTTGGTTCATTCTCAATGTGCACAACAAAGTTATTCAGTGAGTCTCCTCGGAATGACATATGGGCGCACTTTCCGTCATTCAAAGGAAGGTGCCAGTCCAACGACCACTACTCTGCAGCGTCTACATCCGCTTGGAGTGCGCTGGCGTTTGAACTCCAGGACTTTGAATAGTCTCCAGAAGTAAACATTGACTTGAAAGGGAATCCCCAAGACCGTTGACCTAGATCAGGAACAAAAGTGGTCCCTAAACGGAACCTTGAGGAGGTTAGTGCCGGAAGGCAGTTGATCGAAGACAGTTGGTCGAATCTACCTCCACTCGGAACGTTCTGTCCGATAGCAACCCCTTGAATCCGAGTTTTGGGATCAACGGTACGTGTGAGATTCGATCGAATGCTTTTGAGAAATCGAAAAATATAGCACCCGCTATGAGTCTTTCGTCCTTAGCTTGGATGAAGCTGTCCATAAATACGAGCACGTTTATCACTCAAGAACGATTTGGGTAGAATCCGTGTTGCGCTGGAGTGGTGAGGTGATTTAAGATGGTCCACTTCAGAATGCGTTCTATCACCTTGCGCGGTACGCTAGTGAGGCTAATAGGTCTCTAGCTGCCGGCGATAGTCGGTCACCACTTTTGTAGATTGGCGTAACATTCGCTTCCTTCCGAGCTGAGGGAAGGTTACCTCCGAGAGACTGACGAAATACTAGTTAGAAAAGCTTTGCCGTTGTGAATGACGTTTTATTCAGGATACTTGGATGGATTTGGTTTGGTCCCAACGCGCTGAACGTATTTGTCTAGTGCAAGAGTTGGCGATTGCCATCCGTAGAGATCAAGTTGATTGGAAGCCGTTCTCAGTGACGTTTTGACAATGTTGGATGTGACGGGGATGCTGAGGCAAAATACGGGCCTGCATATCGTTCTTTGTAGGCCTCAGATACCACCATTGCTCTTGGGTTCCCCGTTTCCGTCCCTCAAGGGGAAGGCGGTTGTCCTAAATATTCTGTGATAGGTACGTCTGTTCCCAATCTCCGTATTACCTCATTCTTTCTTATACTATAGTTGTTGACAGAGGTGGGACTGGTATCATACAAAAAGGAATGAAAACCACAAGATACCGCAACCAGTCTGTGTTCCATCACATAGATTTCATCAGCGCGTGCCGTCTCCTGTCCTAACGAGTAGACAACCAAAGTGCGTTTATCACAGAGGGTAACTCCGAGTTGTGGGAGCCACCAATGAACACACCTAAATCGCGTACTCTGTACCCGGTCATGTCTACCTGCAGATCGTCCAGGGCTTTTTGAGTGATTAGGCAACTTGAAAATTGCTAGCCCGCTGATTACCGCTAAAGGCTTTTGTATGAATTAGGAGTGTTGTTTCTGTCCCCGATACCCATTGGTATGTTTTCTGAGGGTTATGCGAGAATCCACGGTCCCAGGAGAACGCTCAGACATATGCGACGATCCTGCGCGAGTTAGGGGTGGAAGTATCTCTCATGAATTCGGTCGACAGGCTTTGTACCGATTCACTTTATGGCTTGAAAAACCTGAGACAAATTTAAAGCTTGCCTATAGTCCACTACATAGTATAACTGGTGTTGTTTGAACAGCACGAAGAGACTGGACCTTACCGTGGTGTGGCGGTTTGTGTACCTCGGCGACCCATTGAGCTATACTGGGGAGTGTCCACACGATGCTCACAGAGTCTCTCATACCAGGTTGGTCCATGGGTAGAGGTCCGACGAACAGTCTCCTGGCCCTCCAGGTTGGGGATTGGAACATGTATGGCGACGTGTTCCGTAAAAAAATGGTAAGGTACTTGCATTTCCAGCCGAACACCGCTGCCTTGCGGTTAGGCTTTTGAGCCAAAGGCGACATTTTCGATCTTTAATCTACTACTGTCCGTATTGGTGCTGATGACCCAGAGGACTAAACATGACACTAATTTCAGTGTCGTTTGTGAACGATTTTAACAGGTTATTACTCTGTCTGTGTTATCCACAAGAATCCTGTTTCGGCATTCGAGAAAATTGCAGGTTGTCCCACAGCAGTCGATGTGAGTGAGCCTCTGCAAAGAGCTCTAGCTGACGCCATAAAGTGAATCTCTGCCGAAGTGGCCATCATGACCCTTATCCGCAGCACACTGTATAACCTCTGTAGGCCCTAATTATCCATCGTGGGAGAGTTTTCCCTAAAACCATCTGATATCGGCACTAGCAATGTTGTGGAATGTAGGTAGCTCGGGTGCGTTGTTTGTTTGTTGGTCTGTTCGCCGAGCTTGGAGCTAAGAGCTCGGAGCTAAGAAACCTAACGGCAACCAACGGACTAATTGGGTCAAAGGAAGACAATCACGAAAAACAGAAGGCCAATCAAATGAGCAAAACCCACCCCACAAAGCAAGAAGGAGACGACCGAATCACAGCATGACAACCACATACAGAACTGCCGAATTGAATGCACCCAACGAACCAACCAGACACAGGAGGTTGAAACCACTTGAGATTCACAGAAAACCAATCAAAATACACGACGACCGTCTCCAGAACTACCAAATACTGTTTAGAAGCTATATAATCACAGGCAGAAGAGGAGGAATCCACCCACTAAACCCTGCACTGACGATGTCACCTCGATTGGTGATGAAACGTTTGCAATCCAACTGCCAAGCTCGGCGAACAGACCAACAACCATACATCGGCATCGCTAATCCGATGTTCTCACCAGACCCGACCACTGCTTCGAAGCCACAGGTGGTCACATTTTGTATGCCCACACCCCGATCCATAAAGCAATATAGATCACATTGTCGTACTGTAAAATCTGCCCTTTGCAGGCAAACTGATGTCACGCCGGCTCCGTAGTTGTTGGCAAACACTGTCCTGTCCTTGATACGAGAAGTAATCTTGTCCCCAGCCAGGTGAGCAACTTTTTCACCACTTCGATTGACTGGTCTGTAAACAGCAGCACTGTAGGCGTGGGGCGCATGCTAAACCCTGAGGCAGAATTATTTAGTTTATTGAAAATGGCTTACATTTTTGGAGGATCTGAACCAATGAGGGCAATATCGTCCGCATACACAATGCTAGAAGCTTTGTTACAACAGGATTCAATTCGAAACCTCTGGTCACTATTGACAGGGAGTACTCTTTTTGAAAATTGGCAGTGTTGTCGACGCAGTTCACCTGTCTGAGACGGTCCCTTCCTCACAGATATGAGTAAATAAGCTAGACAAGCACTACCTGAGGGGTTCAACACCATACCTTAACAGAGCACGGGGGATTGTCACGATCACGAGCACGATGAAGCTTTAGTAGTGATATAGACTCAGGTAATTCTGAGACTGAAGGATGTTTCATATTCACAGCCCACCTTTCTGTTGAAGGCTGACGTCTCGTATTTGCCGTGACAGGTGAACAAATTACTGTGCCCAGCGGTCCAAACCTCTTTTCCTGGATATGAAAGAGTCACTCTAGTCCCTGACAAGTTCGCCGACAGAGGCATCCTAGGGCCAGTCGAACGTATCAAGTGGAGCAGCTTGTGGACGTGTTGAACATTTTTCGCATCTTCCATTTCTTTGGCCTTTCGGATCCACCAAGCTTCTCAATCAGCACAGACACTTAGTTTCACCTGGCGTTGGATAATGTGTCCAATAAGGCTGTAGTTGCGACCAGGAGAAATCGGTCCCCAGACCTCCAGCAAAGCCAGTGTCTTCTCTGAGATCCCATCAAATCAGTTCGTTGAGATGTAGCACTCCTTCGGGCTGAGATACTGGCAGATTGCCCAAGCCTAGACGAAAACAGAGGTAGAGTTCGAACGACGGACTTTTCGGTCAGTAACTAATATGCCATTCCGAGAAATATCTCATATATCTGATGTTAAATTGAGGTTGGTTGGATTGTACCACAAACGGAAGTTCCGGCTTTGTGTAGCGCTGTGGATAATTGTTCCGAGTGGCTGTTGGTAACCGACATTGGACCAGGCGTTGGAGTAGCGAGCTCTGATAAATTTATCTGATTTATGGTTCGGTAAGCTTCTTAGTGGCGCGTTTTGTGTAGAGTGGATAGGGTAATCAAGATCAGTAGCGGACAAGCGCACCATCAAGTTAAGCCAACACCTTGTAGCCTATCGGGTCAGGTTCTTTAGTACAGAATCATCACCGTTGTTAGGTGTAAGAAACCGCGTGCTTGTCACAGTGATTGTAGCCGCCACGGTTTCTTCACCGATGATTTGGGGAGATTAGGTAGCAGCACATTGAAGGCGGGAGCTGATAGATTGGTGCGCAAATACAGACTGTTAAGTGGGGGATTGGGAATGGAGCTATTCATTGAAGGCAATGGCACGAATGCCATTGAGGGCGCGAGTGGGTCATACCTGCGGGTGGTGGCCAGTCTCGTGGTCCCCATCCAGAAAGACGGCAATGACCAGCGCAGCTGAGTTTGCTGATAGTGGCTTTTATACTTTGCTTCCAAGTCATTGTTTAACCTCCCCTTGCTCGTTTCCACCCTTCACGCGGTTGTGGAAAAGGAACCCTACGAGGAAGTCGGTCGACTGGCATACGGAGCACGTGACCAAGCCAGCGCAACCTATGCAGTGTGGATAGTTAATCTATCATAAGCGACTTATTCCTTCCGAAAACCATCCAACGAACTTCAGCATTACTGATCCGGTGTTCCCACCAGACTCGGGAAATGCTGCGAAGACATCGATGGTCAAATACTGAAAGTCTTTTGACATCCTCGGCGAGCAGCGGCCACGTTTCTGACACGTACATCAATATGGATCGCACATCAGCATTGTAAACTCGACCTTTGACGGATAGGCTGAAATCACGCCTATGCCACAGGTGACGCAGGTTCTGGCCTTCCCAATCCGGATGGAAATATCATCTTTTGCGAGACCATCTGGACTGATACTACTCCCAAGGTAGGTAAACTTGCCTACTACCTCAATCGGTTCATCCGCAAGCATGAAGTTAGGTTCTCAGCCCACCCATTCCTCCAATAGCACTTTACACTTTGAAGGTGTGAAGCGCGTGCCGAACCGCGAGGAAGAATTATGTAGATTGTTTAATATTCTTTGCATTACTACGGGTCAGATCCAATAAGAGCTATGTCGTCTGCTTACTCGATGTCTGAGCAAATGCCCACATATATTAGAGGCATCAAAAATGGATAGCGATCTCGACGACATCCAGTGGTCTTGTGGTTGAATTGGAGAAGTCGGATAGACCACACTGAACGCCGTTTTCACATTTTGTCACGCTTCATCCACATGCTAATTACCACTACGATATTGATTTACTGTGGAGAGTTGTGCTAGCTCAGATCGATACTGGTGAGCTATGGTAGTTCTTCGAAGAAAGTGGATTGGCATGCTTCTTGCTGCATTGCGGGATCTGGAGGGAGGCAGACTGTCAGACATGCACCCACCATGGCGTGATCGGAATCAAGTAGTGTGCCACAGAACGAAAGGCAATCTTGAATTGTGGCTGATGGCCACGTGATCCAACTGAGTCCACGGTGGCCGCCAGACTGTGCGATGCGAACGTTTATATTGAAAGTTCGTACTTGCCAGGAGCAATTCATGATCAGCATACAACTGGAGGAGTCGCTGTCCGTTGTCTGCGCGGCAGGCGAGCATCGACTACGAATCGACCGCCCAAGTGTGATTCCAAGGAGCTAAGACAACCTACCTGAGCATTCATATCGCCTTCAAGGATCACGATGTCAGTGCTTTTTGCCTGACGAATGAGCTCTCGATAGAAATTATTCGCGGCATCAGAAGTGCAGTCCGTTGAGGCATAACCCGACACTATAAACAGCCCCTGCTTTTTATGCCGAGAGGCATTGAAATTGGTTGAGCTGGATAACCGGACGGAGAAAAGACGACTGTTCACTGGGATCCAATCCAGCAAAGCGCGTTCAGCTCTGGGGCTGAGTGCAACTCCCACACCATATATTCCACGAGTCATCGCTTCTGGGTCACCGGACACACGGAGGGAGAAGTGTGAATGAGCTGAGTTCATCCTTGGCGTTATGAGATGCGCCATCACGCCTGAATCTTGTGTACGTGTTTCGGAGACACAGCATACATCAATTTTAAGGGAATGTAAGGTTTCAGCAAGCGTTGCCTCTGTTAATTTGATACAGAGTACGGACATTAAAAGCTCCCATATAGAAAAGACTTCTTGGATTTAGAAGGGCATTATTTTTCACTGTTAATAGCCAGCGAGGTGCATAAGGCCCTTCGGTTAGATAGTTGACAGTCAAATGACCTAACGGCGTTTGCTTGTGTGGTGGGAATGGGTTGGGGAGGAAGATCGATGGACACGGGGCCGCGCGGGCAAATGATACTTCCCGGTTGCCCAGACCGAAGAAGTGGGCTCCGTTGAGGCACCCCACCTTTAGCCTTTGACTCAAAAGTTTGACCCACAAGACAGTGAGAGGATGTAGGGTTTTCTTTAGAGACTCTTCCCGGAGCCGATGATCTCTCAGCTGTAGCACCCTTTCGGTGCCTAAATGCTATGCCACCAGAAGCACGAGGGCCGGGATACTGCCAGGCTGCCCAAGCCGTGGCAGGGGAAGTCGAGGAGCCGATGACTCAATTGTCTGACCTGCTCGGCTGCAGGTGGGTTGGATTAACTCGAGGGTGCAGGGAATAAGACATTGCTGTCTCATTCCTGATGCAGAATATTCCAAGAGAACTCTACTGCTCATTGCCTCGTGGGTCCTACTATTGAGCCATTATCTAAAGGCAGGACGCAGAACAAAACCGTTCATCCTCCTGTTGACTTGAGGGTTAGACTTGTGAGTTGATGGCTCAGTGTGGGGTACCTCAACCAAACCCTGTTCCTCTGCTTGGGTGACCGGAACGTATCATTTACCCGCACAGTTCGTTGTCCGTCTGTGTTCTTCCACAACCTTTTACCAGCCTGCATGCGAACATTGCTGGGTTATTTCCAACTTACCGGACCTCCTACTACCATCAAAATGACACTGCTGAGTTCACGAGTTTTCCTCTACATGTGGTTTTCAACGTTCGTAATGTGTGCTCAGCTGGCAAACAGGCAACGTTTGCCCAAACTTTTCACTCTTGAGCTGTGCAAGATGTGAGAGTTCTACTCAACCTCAGAGCTGGATGCGCTTTGCTGGATTGGATACCGATGAAGTCGTCTGCGACTTTCGATCATCCAGTTCACTCAAGCCCAGTGCTACCCTGACATAGAAACCAGTGCCCGTTTGTAGCTGGTTGGCTTCGTTTCGGCGATGCAAAGAGGATCATGAGAAAGCGGTACAGACCGCGAGGTGAGCGGCATGTAATTTTGCTTCGTGCCAATGGCAGCACCTTACAAATGTGTTCACATACGGACCCACTGGCAGCCCTTTGTTGTCCAGAAGCAATCGTAAATCTCTTGACGAGATAATTAGAAGTGAAAGTGACGACAGATATAATGGCTTTTAATCATTTGCATTTTTCTTGACTCTGATCTCCCGTCTGCTGTGGACCTGTGTACACAACTTTATAACCTAATGATCTCATTTCTTCTGTTTCAGAAAATGTCGAAAAAGTCTAGGAAAGGACTTTCCGTTGTTCCAAAAGTTTGTGCTAAGCCGAAAACAAAGAAGACTAAGAACAAGGCAAAGAAACTTGCTGCAGGTGTTAAGCTTCAGGCTTCCAAACCACTTTCCGGACAGGGACAGGTTTTGAGTGAACCAGGTCCAAAGCAGAAGAAACAGAGGAAGAACAAACGCAACGACGATGCAATTCACGTACACCAGCGGGATTTGAAGGTCTCAGCGAAGAGTAAGGCTAGTTTCGGAGCTGTGTCTAGTGACAGCGAACCGGAACTCATCAATCCACAATGGCATTTAGGTGACCATCCAGGGAAGACGAGGAATAAAGGACATGGGACCAAAAGTTCTTCATCGGATGGTGAACACTCCGTGTTGGATCCTTCTGCTGAAGGTGCACAATCGAGTGATCTAGACGTTTCCGAGAGTGATATTGATGAAGAACTAGACGAATCGGAGTTAAATTCCCTGCTGCTCAACAAAACCGATGGTTCGACCGGAGGATCCAGTGAGGAAGAGGAATTTGAACGTTCGGAAGAGAAGCCGAACTCTTTGGAACGTGCGTAAATTTTTTAGGTTACCATAGCCGGTGACTCTCTCTCACAAGTTTTCACCCAGCTCTCACCTGTTGCTTGTGTTGTAGCATTTATTGAGGGCCTATCAGTTCTCACTTGTAGGATTTGCTTCCTGCAATGCGACTGTTGTGTTCGCCGTTGCCACCCGTTTTATTAGTTTACGGAGAAGACTCTCGAAATGCACCATTTTAGGTTTTTAATTCTCCTGACGACGAATTGTCTGGAGGTGACGGATTACCCGAAGAGCGAAGACCTTCACTAGCCTGAAAATGATACACTCAGTGGGTGTGCTCGCTTTCTGCCTTGAGGCAGCGTGGTTTCAGGAAAATCTTCGGTTTCACTTGAACCCTTAATTTTCGCAGCTCGAAAGGTATACTCATTTGCGAACTAATTTCGTTTTAACGGGAGATTTAACTGAAGACAAGCTGAATCTCTCGTTTATGATATTTTTCATCCGAACTTGCTACACAAAGACTAGCTCATGTTTCAGTTGGTGCGATGTTCAAAATAACGCAGTATATTTTCTTGATCGTGCACTACTCAACTTTGCTGAAAACTGTACGATAGCCCACGACTGGTTTTCCTTACAGTTTCCAGCCACCTTGTTGAGTAGCGTTCCGTCAAGATTATAAATAAATAAATAGTTGTTCAGTGGCAACATCCTTTCGGTGCCTAGCTGCCATGCTACCCGCGGGCTGGGGTACATCCAGGTTGCTCACGCCTAGATAGGGGAAGTCGAGAGGCAGAGGTCGAGTTCGAACCACGAACCTTCCGGTCAGTAATTCGTCAAGAAAGGATATTGCGGTAAATAAAATATCGTTCCAGCTGAAAAGTAAACAGCACCTTCAGTTGAAGAACATCGGAAACGAGAAGTCAAACGTGAATTCATTTGAGTCTCTCATGAAAACCAAATTAGTTTGCAGATGGGCGTATTTCGCGACGTTGATTTTGTGGTTACCAGGTAAAAAATCCACCTAGCAGTCTTCTTTTCCGTTAACCTACTGCATGGGCGGGTTTTTCATTGACTCCATCGCGTAACAGTTGGTGGGGACAGTTATACTTGAATGTGAGTCTTTCGAAAAAGCGGGCGTCGACTATGAAACCGATGAATTTCATTTGCCGTCTTAGTTTCTTTACTTTCTTCTGTAGAAATGTTCCCAAAATAGCAGGGCTTCTGAGCGAATCATTTGTTAATCCTCCTATTAGGGCTTCTTCATTTACTCTTACGTATTGGAATCCCCCTTCCGCTCTGCCAAGATTGCATTCTTCCTGGCTAGCACACCATAGACCCGGGATTGAATGACCAACAGCTGCTTTGTATGGTCCCTTACTGACCATGCACTTGATTTCGTTTGGCATCCAAGTCACGGATTGATACTATCCATAGTTCCACACCTAAGCATTCTATGCGTAATTAGTGATGATCCATTGTATCACAATGGTGGCTGTCCCCTAACCCACCGAATAATTGCGCATCGACTGGCTTGATCGTGTTGAAGACGCTGAAAAAACAAGGATACCTTGATAAAGAAAACTACTCACAAGGTTGCTGAAAACTCTTCGACAGCCCACAACCGGTTTCGCCCTTGTTGGAGCTCATCAGGTAGGCTCAGTACTCGAGTTTCCGTCAACCTTATGTTCTACTCGTGAAGACTAAACTGATTTGTAAGTGAGTGTATTTCTCGAAGGATGGCTTGACTTGCAAGCAGCTGTCTGCTCATAAAGAACACATTGGAATAAGCCTCAGAGACGTAACTTGGTCCGTCCAATTACTGATTACGGCCATAATCCTTGGTATGACAATTCGACAACGCTGACCTCAAACAACTTGGGTCACTTTGAAGCTTCATTAGTATTCACTGGCTAGCGCTGTTTCAAGGCCCCTTGTAAACGCCGCAGCGATGCGTTTGCAACATGAACCTGTTCGCTGACCGGATGAAATGGGGTACTGGACAAACAAAATCCACCAGCTGGTCACACATCATCCACTAGAGAAGGGGTTTCCGGTTTAATGGGACCGTTTTTCTCTCCGTCACCGGGTCAGCAGTATGTCCTTAGTTCTTCCAAAGAAAATAAAAGTGTTCCTGACTGAACGCTTCGCTTGTACTAATAGAAGAAGCCATGCGGTTACCACTTTCCTCGATGAATGGCTGGCAAGCCTCTCATGGGGATGAACTCCATCCTGCAGTAATGTACAGAAAACTAGATTAGCATACCAAGGCGAAACGAAATCGGACAATACAATGTGAACGCTTCCAAAACTAATTTCCTAAGCAAACCATTTAGTAGTCTCCGCCTTTTTGGTATAAGGATAGTATAACCCATGCTGAGTAAATCTAGTTCGAAGCATAGTTGTCAGTTGTGGATTCAGTGAAGCCTATTTTAGCTGCTGGGATATCCTTCTTAACGCCATTTTTGTTTTGACTGTCTCATCGTCTTTTTAGGGTATTCATTTCCATTTAAATCTAGCTCAATATCAGAAATTGATTTCTGTAGGGACCTGAGTACTTTACCTCATCCACCAAAAATGCACTTGAAAATGAGCCCCAGTCTTAGGTCCACTTAATTCCCAGCTCACGGCACCGTTGTTTTCCGTGTAGTGTCCACTCAACTCTTTGATATATACTCTAAAAAGGGCATGGCTGTAAATAAAGCTTATTGAGTCGAGCGGTTGGAACGTGTTCTACGCATGACTAACCACCCACTACCAAAGAAACAACTGAGGGGGTAAGAAAGCTACTCGGTTCCATGGACTGTCTGTTCGTAGTGGACGGTGTATGTACAGTCAGTTAAGCGCAGGAGGTTAAAATGTAGGTGATTTTAGCTAATCAAAACACCTGTTCTTCTTAACAGCGTGAAGAATGCTTTCTCCAGTTTTTGTATGTTTACAGACTGCAACTAGGCTTCTTGCTCGCCACCCTCACGGTGGATACTCAAGGTCATTTAATGAGCTTATATACGCTTTCTTCGGTTGACAGATTGTCCTATGCAAGGATCCATTTGTCACTCTTGATGGCCTCTCTACGGTGTCACGGGAAAATGAGGGTGCAAACTCGTTTGCTTTGGAAGGTGTAGCTCAGCAACACACAGTCCGCAACCGAGTTATTTGGAGAGGGGGATACTCATTTAGCTACAGTAAAACGCTAGGCATTTTCTTCAGACATCTACTTGTAACTTGGAAATGTGTTGTGCGTCCTTTATTTTCGGACTAGGTCACTAGTGCATTAGGCTGCCCTCTCATCTTATCACGTCCGATCTCATCACGTTGATGTATTCGGAGCCAGTTAGGTGGGAAGCTCCAAATATGTCGAGTCTACTCAACGAACACCTTAAAAACCGGATTTTCCAAAATGAATGCGCATCATCCTTTTCCGAACATACATAATACAATACTCCAATGCTGATATTTTTAAATCCCACCTCTTAATATGCCTTAACTCGTCTTCAAACTGTTGCAGTGGATGGCTAACAATACTCGGACTCAGGGAGTCTCATAAGAACACCCCTCGCACACCTGGAGAAAGATAAATCGCCCGAAATGGTTTACAGCAGTTCACTGATATCTCAAATTCAAATTCAGTGATAAACAGAAGCCAGTGGTGGGTTAGTGTCCCCGAACACTAGGGCATATTCCTCGTGAGTGCCATCCGTAAAGGCTAAAACCGTGGCGGAAGCTGGCGCTCTTCCCCTAAGATGAACATCACCTGAAACGGCGCTACAGGATCAATAATAGATTAACCCTAGAACATGTATCATTTGTACGTATGGCAATGTTTAATTTGTATTCAAGTTAACAAGGAGCATTGACGTTTCCATTGCTGCATTTATATAAGTGAATATCACAGTCATCAAAGGTAGTTTGTTGAACATTAGCTGGTTTTCTACCACACGTTTTCTTGAAAGGTATCTGCTTGAATTTAGTCACCCATGTTTCTACAGGTGGGTGTAGTTCTTTTTGGATGCATGGTTCAAACACCACCTTAAACTGCAACATCGATGCACGTATGGTACAATCTAGAGCAAGTCCCCTTGGTGAATATTGTACTTTCTCCGACTGATTTCAGCGAATTTTTGCACGTTTGTTTCGACTAAGAAAAGGGCTTGCTGCTAATTTCTTAAACCCCGAGCAACTCAAATTATTCAGTTGTGTTCTACTGCTGTCACTTGAGCATACGGCTCATCCCGATGTCGAGGGATCTTTTTTGAACTGGACGAATGATTTTGCAGGCCGTAGTGAAGTGATGTTAGTTCGAGAATGCTACTTTATTATGTTCTTGGATGTTATTGTCCATCTCCGAAGAGTTCGATAACAAGAAAGCGGTGCGGTTCATACCGGGAGTTGGTTGTTCTACGATCTATCTAGCATATAATTCAATCTACTCATGTAGTAAAGCATCTCATTTTTGTACTTTTCTAGCACAGCCAGTAAAGAAGAAGGAGGACGAAAAGACGAAGAGCAAAGTAAGCTAACTCTGTAATTTATACTCAGGCTTGACTGAACGATTCTGTGTTCATTTGTCCACCGCGCTGTCACAGAGTATCGCAGATGATAGAAACAGCACTATCCTAGAGACAGCAAACTTGTTAGGATTGTTAGTTCTTACTGTTTTACTTCCCGGAAGACCCAGCTACACGAAGCACCACGCTCCTACGTCGAAATTCACCAAGGGGATCACCTGTCTAAGTTTCAGGCTGTTAGCCGCATGAGCGCCGACTGGTTTGAACAACTGGTTCCTTCGGATTGTGTGAATTTTTATCCTCTACTCGCACACTGTCCATCAGGCCATTCTGTGAAAGCCACAAAGTTTTGATCAGAAGAAATAATTCCCAGTGTTGAGTTTGCGTCCCAAAAACGTTCTTCATTGAAAACAGAGATAGGGTCCCGCTACAGAAGTCCGTACAACCGGAAGCTCTAAAGGTTACACCAAAGGAGGAAAGAGCTCTAATTGTCCTGATGTATACGGACTGTATAGCATAATGATAGGTTTGTCATCTTGAGTAAGGTTGACTATGTGCATGTCACGGGACACCTAGTTGATAGGTTTTACGCCTCCTAAACTACTCATCGGTGCATTTCAGGACAGCGTATTTGGTCTGCTTTTAGTATCGTTTAGTCGACCAAGAGCGTTGTGCACAAAATAGGTCAGTCGAACAACCGCGCGGATACTCAGTGAGTTTAACTGAGCAGCAACTAAAAACCAAGAGTCAACAAGGACAGCGGACATTGTACACTGAATAAGGGCGTGTGAAGCCATTAGAAAATTGTTGAATACAGTCAGTATTAGTGTAACATTCCAGAAGGGGGAAACTTCATCATCGACAGTGTGACATCAGTGTTCAACACCGATGCTTCACTGCCATACAACCATGATTTATTTGAAGGCCTTATTGTAAAGAAAAGAGTAAAGGTGGATGGGGAAGGGACTTAGTGCTAGCTTAACACAATCATTCCGAGGTGCCTACACCTCCAGACACTCACTCAGGCAATATGGATAAAAGCTCAACGAGAACGCCACTGACATCGGTTGGCAGCCATATCTTGTAGTGTCTCCAACCAGGCACAGTGAGGATCACGCGATGCCCATCTTGGAAGGCGAGTAGAACCGACAGCGTGATCTTCATACTCCCTACCAAGTCCAATGAAAGTACCCCTTACACAACCGAAAACGCGCTTTCTAACAGCCTCGTTACGGATTCGCCGACACCAGCCCACACGAGCTATGGTTCAGAGAGAACGATTGTCGAACACCTGAAGACGTCTCAGGTCCGCTGCTGGAATAGGCCAAGTCTCACAGCCATACTCCAAAACAGCTCGTACTGTTGCTTGATACACACGTCCCTTCAGATTCAGAGATAAACCATTCTGAAACCATAGTACAGTCGAATGACCACTTCCTGGTTGATTGGATTAGGGGCCGTGTCTGGTAAAAAATGCAGCGACTACACGAAAATTCACACGTCCCTAATAACAGAAGATCACGTCATTTAGACGAATGTGTCACGTGCAGTGCACGGACCAAACGAAGGCATGCCCTAATTGGTCAGAATGCCAGCCAACCCGAATCGAGTATCTTTGACTCGACACTTCTCGCCCCATCACGGAGATTCTGGCTCCACCTTGTGGAACACTCTGTGACTGACTTATAAATACAGTTGTAATAATTTTCCTTTGTCTCCATAAAGAGCTGTGTAGAGCTACCTTGCCTTTTGATATACCATAGTAGGCGGAGCAGGAAGCCAAGGAACCGATACAGAGTTGCACCACCGTACATCAAGACACAACAGTTTCGTAGGGAGTTTTCCCGGAAAATGGCTGCATCCAATTGCTCACGAAATCCTCCTATTGAATTTCGTGTCGCTAAGAGCGCCTCAAATATCTTGTAGGTTCTGCCTAATTCTCGTGGCCATATAGGTACCAGTACGATAAGTCAGGTTAAGTTAGATTGGATTCAACCTCTCAGATTTGAGTAAAAGCGTTTCCTCTTTTGGCTGACCTCATCCCGCTGTTTGCTTGGTCATTTCACTCTCATTGGGTATATGTTGACGGGAAATCCATCCGTCCATTGTCATAACAGTCACTGTGATGACTTTAAAGCTTTGTCACATTTTTTCGCCAGTCCAACGGCTTGATCTCGCCTCACCCACTTGATTGGCTAATTTTAGGTTCCCAAAACGCACACAACGGCTGCGGTGGATGTCAGCAGCGTACAAGAATCTCCTCTGTCACTGAACAACCCAGCAGAACTGCTGAAGGAAATCGAACGTCGATCAGGTGAGTAGTCTGGTCTCTATTATATCTCGTCGACCAATTTACTAAAATTTTGTACAGTTGGGCCTCGCTGAAAATGAAGATGCTAGAATGCACGCCTGAAGCGGTTTCTTTTTCAGTAGAGTCAGCTTTACGGGAGTATACACACTGGCGGCACCTTGTACTTTACATCCCATGCTCTGTTTGAAATTAGAGAGGGCACATTTACCGCCACAGCGTTCGTACGCCACCTGCTGATCTGTTAACCCCACGCTTCATTTCTACCATGCTTGAACTGTAACGAATGTCCTTTCCTTCATGAATTTCAGTGGACTTAGCTTCACGTTCTCTGTACGTCGCTCCAGTTCCCGCGAACTGTTCTCTGGACCTACTGAAGCAGTTATCACCCTCTGCATTAGCTTGCCGGCTCTCCTATAACACACATTCGAAAACTTGCCGAAAGTACGTTCTATATTCCAGCTATGTTATCGTTGACAACCGTGATACCATTTGAAACCCGGGGAGCGTACTCCTAGATCTTGAGGAGAATGTCGTTGTACTGGGCGGTCGCTTTTCTCCGGCGTATCCATGTCTGACTCTTCCTTATTGATTCCCAGTTGGTCCTACACAGATGTTTCTGATTTTTAAGTTCATCTCGTTTCACTCGGGGTTGTTTGTCTTCCTTTTATTTCGGTCCCTAACATCCGTGTAGGATCATTTGTAATTCTTCCCTGAAGAACGATTACTCAGCACCGATTTTATCCCTTGCACAGCATATTGAATTTTCTGAACAGCTCTAGTGGACACCAAGTGGCTTGAGCAGTGAGACGTGCTGTAAGTGGTCCACTTATTGACGATGAACAAGCCTGAGTACTGTCACTGGTTTGTAGGAGACCGGACTTGCCTCCGTGGCACCAACGGTTTTGTTGTATGTCTGTTCCTTTTGACTTTCGTTTGGATACAAACGAACGCTGTTGCTTGTTTGGTTGCGATTCATGCGACGCACTGTTCATCACCTTCCGCGTCTGTGGATCAGTTTTCTTCCATACAACTCGTACTGTCGTCAGGTGCATGCGACGATTTGTAGACTTCCTGGGACATGCTTATCGAAACACCCGCCACTTCAAAGCTTATATTCTTTTGAAGACAAACAAGTTCTAAATCTTTCAGCAGCTAGTTGATTGTGCTCTATCGGCTTGAGTTGAGGTAATCTCATGCTGTTCCTATTAGCATGTCATCCCAGAGATGCGTGAGCCAAAAAAATACGTCCAATACCCCCGAGTAAGAAGCAAACCACATTTGATACAACTAGCTATGCATTTGTGTGCGAGGAAAAGTATCATTCGGTAATAAGGTTGCTACGACAGCCCACGACCGGTTTCGCTCTTCTTGAGGCTCATCAAGTAGGCGCAGTCCCCGAGTTTCCGTCAATCTTATTTTCTACTTGGTACCAAATTGCACGAAATTAACGAAATACACTCATTTGCAAATAAATTTGGTTTTGCGGGAGACCCAGTTGAATCTTTCGTTTATGATGTTTCTAAGCAACTGAATGAACTGCATCAGGCCGCCTTATGTTCCGTTAGAGTGGTTTTTTCCATTTTATGCTCGTGGCGGTAGCATTATCTAAACCTCCTAACACATGTCAATCCGCTGGAATATTGGTAGCTCGGGGATATTCATTGATAATTGATCAGGTAGCCGTTGATCCGTTCCGCGAGCTTTGTAACTGACATGCAGTCGTTTCGTCATCATTCGGGGAGACACCTTCGGCGGATTCACTATGGCACACTTCAAAGACTAGTCTGGTCTGGTCTGAGGAGGTTGCTTGTTAGGTTTCTAGTGCGGGAGAACTTGGTCTCACCATACCGTCGTCATTCTTTAACAAACCAGTGATTTGTACATCATCGTCAACGACAACATAACGTTAGTGTTCAACGCTGATGCTTCAGTGCCGTACATGTGGCACGAGATCATTTGTAACTACAATCCACGGTTGTATGTGGACTGGGATACTGCCACGCCGCCCATACGTAGACAGGAGGACGATTAGGGTCCTCAACAAAAGCCTTTGGCTCAAAAGCCTAACCGTAGGGTGGGGGTGTCTGGCGGGAATTGCAAGTGCATTTCAATTTTCACGAAACAAGTCGCTATACGTATTCCGACCCGAAACCTGGATGGCCAGGAGACTGTTTTGGTCAGACCTCTAGCCACTGACCAACCTGGTATGAGTGACTCTGTGAGCATTGCACCCACACTCCACTGTATAGCTCATTGGGTCAAGCAAGCCCACAAACCGTCACACCACAGTAAGGTCCAGTCCCACCCTGACGGTCTTTACCTTTGATGATCACCATTCCGCCATTCGGTTAGGTCTTCTCCGGAAGAGCTTCATTTGAGACTTATTCCGTTGAGCAACATGAACACGACATCAATCACCCGTCGTAATGTATACGGATTAAGACAACAGGACTAGCTTTCCGCCACACTGACTATTCTTGAGACTAAAGTCACTTGTACTACGGAACGGTCTACTCAATTTCACACAAAATTTGGTATCGTTGAGTTCGCCGAAAAATTGCCATGATCTTTGCTTATAAATCGAATCTTTCACACTGATTGGAAACGTAAAACTGAATGAAAACGTGAACAAAACGCATGTGCATAGCTTCTTAATTACCTGTATCAAACCGCCGATTACGTAGCTTTGCACTATAGATGTCTCAACCGATAAGCACCATCGATGTCTTTCAGGTAATCCAACTAGTCCAGAGCACTGTTGACTGCTTGCTCTTCCTTAACTCTCCGTCCAGTCTCTACATATTGTTCCCTTCTTTCACCGCTGCAGGGATTTTTCCCAGCTTCTTGGTCATTTGCGCGTGTTTACCCACAAGCATATTCCTGTATATTTTGACTTGTCTTCCATGTTCTGCGTGCTACTTTTTATAACGACTTTAGCCTGCTCTAGAATGCCTTTTCTTTGGCGCCTCCTCTCAGGTACGCGTTCCTGGAGTATGGAGATTCTCAGTCAGCCACTGCAGCCCGAAAGTCGCTAATGGGTCGTCTGTTTGCCGGCCGCACGGTGAACACACAACCTGGTCGTCCTCAGTACCTAGCCACTCAAGGTTCAGAATGTGTTGAATGGAAGCGGTTATTTATTACGGGATTACATCAGACCACTACAAAGGCGGATCTACAGCAGATGTTTCCGAAGGCCCAGGAGGTGGATTATCCGTTTCATGCTAGAGGACACCCCCTCGGGTAAGTGCGTTTGGATGTCCGCGCATCTCAGTTACAGGGTCAGTAGGTTCGATACTGGCATCTTCAGTCATTCATCTCCTCGAAAAACTCTCAGTTCTGTTCACCACATGACGTTCACGAGAATCAATTAAATGTGGTTCAGGGGAATAACCCCGCGAAACTTGGCCTGTTCAAGCAGTCTGTTCGACAGCGGTTGTCTCAGAATCATAGCTCCTGTGGGTGCCCTGTGTGCCCTCTATCAACTGATACGATCGACTGGCCCTAGGAAAGCAACGGTCAGCGAAACGAGAAGTGAAAAAGATGGTTCATTCGCAAAAACGTCGGCTGGAGAGATGGGCCGAACACTTCGAAGAGCAGTTCAGCTGGCCCCCTGCAACACAGCCGGTGGAGATAATGCATACGGGCGAATGGAATGTAAACCTTGATCGCCCTTCGGAAGACGAAATAAGGTATGAAATAGCCGTACTGAAGCGTGAAGTGCCACCAGGACCGGACGGTCTGTATCCAGCCCTCTTCAAAGAAGGCGGAAAT
>NW_008752130.1:125174-196945 GCF_000715545.1 Opisthorchis viverrini
ATGATGATGATGATGAATCCATCGTTTGCCGAAGAGTGCTGTTTTTCATGCCCAACTCATAGTGGCGGAAGCAGAGAGGCGACGAACTTTTGAGCTGACCGAGGAAAAGGAAGGATATTACGAAACATTAGGGTACTGTTGGTATTACTCGGATTCCAGGATGGGCACCGCGTGACCCCCACTGCACCTGGGGATGCTGCATAGTGGCGGAAGCAGAGAGGCGACGAACTTTTGAGCTGACCGAGGAATATAAAGGATATTACGAAACATTAGGGTACTGTTGGTATTACTCGGATTCCAGGATGGGCACCGCGTGACCCCCACTGCACCTGGTTGGGGATGCTGCAAGATATGGCTGCTGGTCGATGTCACTGGCATTCTTGTTAGTTTCTGCTTTACTGGGTATATGGAATGTTAGGTACCTCGTAATGGTTGTAGTAAACTAGCAATAAATTCCTTTCCTGTCCACCTTTATTCTTGTCTTCGCAAGAAGACTTTCAAATAAATCGTAGTTATACAGCAGCGAAGCACCTGTGTTGAACACTGATGTCGATGGTGATGATGAATGCTCCTACGCACTCTAGTAAAAACGTGGGATCAAAACTTGATTGGCGTTTTGGGGCGTTTTTTTTCTAGTTCTCATTTCGGGGTTAGTTCGTGTTACCCAACTGGCCCACCTACTCCTCGAGTTTCCGTAGATTGCTCTTGTGTTTTAAGCGACTCTACCGACCCAACTACAAGTCGCAGTGTCAAACTGTTTCAGTTTACCTAACGGGTGGAACAAAGGCCTTAGCTCATTTGTCTGGTCTTACTCTCCTCAGTCAGTGGTCTTAGCCGAGGAACGCAACTACCTTGTTGCACTTACTGGACGCCCAAGAGGGGTATTGTGGATACCCTGGAAATTCAGACTGCTTTCTGAACATATCATCAGCAATGAACATGCAATTAAGAAGGACGTGGAACTAGTTCTTGTCAAAGCTCGCGCTGACGCTGGCCATTTGATCAACCCTGTGCGCACTAGGCTGGCTGGTCATTTCAGCGCTTAACAATCTACTGTTGTGTGTTTTCGCCGTAGAATTCTGCCCAACCACTGGTCCCAGTTACTCTACAGTTTTACTTCCTCGAATGGTTTGCGAAAACTAGTTCCTCGGTGTGACCAGACTTTTTTCTTTGCACATAATTAATCTGCTTCCTACACGCCACCAATCCCGTGCACTGTTCACTCACTAAATCGTCAAGGTCCCATCGTTTCAGTTTGGTGGTTGTCTTGATTGACTTGTGAGGTGAAGGGTGAACAGTGTAGTTGCGCGGGGGTCTAATTACTCACACTATTTGGGCTTCATAGATGTAAAGTAATGTGAAATGTGTAATGTAAATTCAGACTAACGAGGTCGAACATAGGTAGCTTTTATTGACCAGAATGATCGTTATAATCCAGTCTCTAATCTTATGGTTGGACACATGGCGACAGCACTAGATAGTTCAGACCACATCAGATGAAATATCTGCTGCATTGTTCGCTCTTCGGGTTTCGTCCCAACTATAAGCCGGTGCATAGGATTTACTTCGTTCGGAAAGACAGTATTGGTTACCTAAATTGACAAAGTATATTGTCAGGAAGCCTTTTTTCATGTCAAACCACTAGCTATGATTGTTTCCAGGTAATACTGTTTTTGGGCACTACTGACGCTAGAAAGTTCGAACAAGTACGCTTGTACCTACTGCGGTGGCTGGATGACCGAAAACGGTCTTCCCAGGGGTTGACTGCTATAAGGGAGACCGTAAGCCTACATTTTACCGCCTATAGGAATATCCTAGTTTAAAACCTACTTTCAGCTTTCATTAGCTCCAGCGAAAATACCTACTTGCGGAAACCTGAGCACAAAGGTGATCTACGGGTGGTTGTCTTAGATGTGGGGACCCCTTTTAGAAAAGGTCACATATTGGCTATGGAGGGATTTCACTGACGTTTTCGTTACGAAACCCCGGTGTGAAGAACCCGCTAGTACCGGGTAGGAGTTTGTTTCAACGAAATTCGGTTTAAAAGGTGCTCACCGAGTTCCAAACGTTTGCTTTTGCCGACAGAAGGTTTGGCTCACTGGCATTCTATGATATTCAATTTAATTTAATGATGTGCGGGTAGGCTTTAACTTGTTGGTAAAGCCGGAGTGGTTGATCCACACGCCATTCAGTCTGTCAACAAGGGACCGTGTATATCATTCTCCCCAAGTAGATGACCACAGTAAATGCGAATTCATTCACTCCTAACCAGAATGGATTTTTCGGGAGGATTGACGGTGGAAATGCTGGTCTCCGCTAAACTGTTCGGATACGGTATCCTCCTGAGCTTTTCGAACGGAAAATTAACACATCTAACGTAAGAAATTCGTCCAGCTGTAACGCTCTTCCGGCGCCTAGCTGCCATGCCACCCGAAGGAAGCACGAGGGCTGGGACACTGCCAGGTTGCTCAAGCTTAGACAGGGGGATTCGAGAGTCAGAAGTCGGGTTCGAACCACGGACTTTCTGGTCAGTAAATTCGCGCTCTAACCACTTGAGCCTTTTGTTTGATTGTTTGGTGAACAGATGTTCTAACCCGGCTGTACGGTAGCGAAGCATCGATGTTGAACACTGATGTCATGCTGTCGATGTTGATGATGACTAACCCAGCGGTATATGATCGTCTTCTTACAGGTACGCCTTGGTCAAATTTGTAAACGAAGATGTAGCCTTTGAAGCCTTTGTCAACACACACAAACGTGTGATTAAAGGACAGACAATCTGTGTCAACTACGTCATCAACGCCAACAAGAATGCGAAGGCAGATAAGACTGGGCCTTCATCCCTTCCAACCACGGTTGAGTTGTCAGTCCCATCGAAACATATCCCTGAATTAAAGAGGCCTGTCACGTCTTCAAGTGATTTGGGTCCTGCAACCAAGAGGCCAAAAGTATTAATCCAGCCTATTCAGGAGGCCATACCGGATGCGGAAGATTCCCCGATTCCCTCTAACGTCCTATCTGAAGGACTGGATCTTGATAGTGACGATTTCTTGATACGACCAGCCAGTTCGAAAGCCGTAGTAAATTCGAAACCGTCACACATACTCTCCCAACTAGTTCATTCACGGAAGGCAGCTCTTTCCGAGAAATCCAAGGCCATTCCGGGTAAAGAAGAATCTAATAAAGCGGAGGATGACGAAGATGAGGACCTTGGCAGTGAGGGCACTGGTTCAGATGACACCTCAGATTCCGACTCTTGCGAGTCGCTTGCCGGAGATTCGACGGATCCAGATAGTGCCACTTTGAGCGAGGATGATGACGATGATGATGATAAACAGGAAGAGGAGGAGGAAGATATCGGTGATGATGAGCCTGAAGATACCGAGAAAGAAGGCTTATCGAATGGCTTATTTCAGTGTCCACCTTCGGCTGAGGAGCAGGCTGCCCTTGAAGCATCCGAGGACTCGTTGGGCGAAGAAGTAGACAATGTGCTGGGAGAAGTGATGCACGCACGACGGTCTGCCATGCGTGCCTTGAAAAATGCCGGTTCCTCTAAACGTGCATGGTCTGCTTCTGGTACTAGCAAAGGACAGAAAATCCAGCGCGGCAACAAGGGATTCAAGCCCTTTATGGTTAGTTTTGTTATATTTTTTTACACTTTTTTCAAGCTGTCTTTCGGTTCTGGGTTTTTCATATCGGAGTTGGATTTGGGCTACAATAGCTTTAATGCAGTGGCCTCAACTCCAGTTTCTGATCCAAAGTGGTATCTTGGTTAAACAAGAATCACACGGTGACCCCTGTCTATTCACCATGATGCGGTCAATGTACTTTGTCGCCGAATATCGCGAACACTGCCATAATCGCAGGCGGATACTTATGTTTTGAGTGTTTTGCTGCCTGGCGGACTACCACCTGTGTCTGCAACTCATTTCAACCAGGTTACTCATCCTGATTACATTGATTCTGAATTTGAATTGCTCGTTTTCCGAGCATGTGGATTCGTGCACATTGTTAAATTCCCAGTTGTCCTTTGAGCTCAAGTTGGCGCAATGGTTTACTTGCTAACCTTAATGTGCGTGATCGGAACCCGACATCTGCATCTTAACAGCTTCTGTCTAGACCTTAATTATTAATTAGTCGTTCAGCCGCAACACTCGGTGCCTAGCTGCCATGCCACCAGAAGGAAGCACAAGGGCTGGGATACTGCCAGGTTGACAAGCCTAAACAGGAGAAGTCGAGACTCAGAGGTTAGGTTCAAACTACGAATCTTCCGGTCACTAAATCCGCACTCTAACTACTGAGCCATCTCGCCCCCTGTCTAGGCCTGAGCAGCCTAGTAGTATCTCAGCCCTTGTGCTTCCTTCGTATGGCATGGCAACTAGGCATCGAAAGGGTGCTGCAGCATTATCCTCGTTTGATTTTTGTCGTAGATAACAACAACTGCACCAGGTGTGTAGAGTCCCACGTGTTCCTCAGTAAGTTCTTGAGGATGACATGCTTTTCAATGTTCTTTTACGGAAAGGCTGGACATTTATCTAGTAACGTTTCGGAACTCTTGTGACCACTTTGTACTCCAAAAAGTGCTTCGCGTACAATTGTATGCCTTTGGATAGAACACTTGAGACGATTGAACAAAAGTACACTCTCCCGAGGGGAAAGCAGAATGAATAGATTGATAAGAAAGTTGGAGGGTGGCAAGCTACACTAATTTGTCAACGGGTGCCCCAATGGCATCTCCTGTTTATGATATTCCTCAACGAAATGTACCGTACACGGACTGTCTCGTTTCAGTTGGGATCACCACGCAGGCCAAGTCCCTGGCGTTCTTCCAGCATTGTTTTCTCTCTTGAACACTGAATTGTAAGCAAGTGGTGAAACACTCATTTGCAAATTTAGTTGGTGTCAACGTGGAATGCGTCTACATGATGAGGCACAAGAAGGGTGAAACCGATAGTGGGTTGTTTCAGGGTTATTCCGGACAAAAACTGTACGGTCTCTGCCTGGTGTATGTCTCTACAGAAGACCTGTCAGTTCCTATGTGTTATTAACTGCAAACGGTCGTAGTGTTTTTTCATTCACTGGGTCCAAGTAGAACAGAGTTTTTCCTCTATAAGCCCGTGAGTCATATTGACTGTAGCAATACACTGCAAGTCCGAAAAACTCGCGGACTAGCGTTCATCACAATGTATCGGCGACTCAAACGTGTTGGCCGGCATCGAGGATCACCAGATGGTGAGTAACTCAATGAGGTCGAAATGAACACATTATCGAGTGTAGGTAGCCCCTCATTCTGTTCCGCAAGAACTATTTAAGGAGCTTCCGTTAAGATAACAGGGATGTCTAAGCTTTGAACGAGCAAAGCTGAAGGGATTTTCAATAAAATATGCTTCAGAAATCGTTTCATGGTTCAAGCTGGGAGGTTACCTTGAATCAGAGACTCCAGTTAGAAGGGGTGACAACTGCACATAGTTTCGGATTCATCTGATATGTCTGAGGAAATCACGCACTTTTGCAGAAACCAACTTTTCATTAACCATACCTTGTTTACTCATCGCCTTACTATTAAGTTTCTGTTTCTTTTTCCTCCCATTTGCTCACAGCTTCCCATACCCTCGAAACGGAACTGAACCCGACACCTACTTTTGTATGCTTTCACTGTAAATAGTAAATGTTTATCTTGAACGCATGTTTGATTTACTCTACTTTACTGCGGTATTTAGTCTTCCAACAAGACGAAGGATCGCTTCTGCCAAAGATTCATGTTTATTTGGAAAGCTGTTCATAGAATTCTACTGTTACGACTGATGGAAGATATTCTCTCTTCAAGTCAGGAGAAGCTTAGAACATTCGGGTTGATTTTTTTGGCTACCCAGTACGAGAATTGAACTGAAACGAATGTCATATAGAAAGGCGACTTCGAAAAAAGGGAAACTAACAAGGAAATCGATATATTAAAAAATGGTTCAGCTGTAACACCCTCTCGGTGCCTAGCTGCCATGCCACCCGGAGGAAGCACGAGGGCTGGGATACTGCCAGGTTGCCCAAGCCTAGACAGGGGGAGTCGAGTGGCAGAGGTCGGGTTCGAACCACGGACCTTCCGGTCGGTAAATTCGCGCTCTAACCACTTGGGCCGTCCCGTTCCAGATCGATATATAGGAATATTGACATCTAGTTAAACGTTCACCAACAAGTGATTAGAGTAAGAAAGCACACGATTCTAACGAGTTGCTGTACGAATTGTCAGTGGATGCTTAAAAAGAGATTTCAGGAAGATCACATTGTGACCCGAGGTGACCCTTTCGCAAAGTGTAATACATGCATCGAAATGCTCGCCTATAATCAAACTAGCTGTTGTACCTCTGCTGAGTCCACAACGAACTTTTAGTCGGAGGAAAACTGTGAAGAGCAGTACAGCTTGAGAGAACTAGTAAGCGCGGTAGCAAACTTGGACTGAGATGTAGCTTGGCCTCAGCGAGTAGAAAAGAGGCCTAACCTTAAGGTGGCGAGATGGCTCAGTGGTTAGGGCGCGAATTTACTGATCGTAAGGTTCGTGGTTCCGACCCGACCTCTGCTTCTCGACTTCCCCTGTCCAGGCTTGTCAACCTGGCAGTATCCCAGTCCTCGTGCTTCCTTCGGGTGGCATGGCAGCTAGGCACCGAGTGTTGCGGCTGAAAGTACACTGAAGCAATATGTTCGCTCTTTTTTAACATAAAACCTATTCAGTTTAGTGCCAACGGGTTAATGACAAAAAAGGTGTGTGTTCGAATGCATGTCTGTCATAAGGTTAGAGAGTGCACTCATACAATCGCTTTAAGATGAAGATAGTGGATCATTTTAGGTCAGTTTATTCCTCTAGGAGATTAAGTTTTGTGCAATCGGGGTTCAATAAACTAACGACGGCGTCATCTGTGTAGCTGAATCCAATGAGGGACAAGGTAGTAAGTTGTATGAAACATAAAATATGAGAGAATCACACTTCGGAAGAATCAAGTTACTTCGGAGGGCAGTGGATTCACGGCTTTCACGGTCAGTAACTTCTACTCGGTTGGAACGCATGCCTGGTCTTTGTCGATGCACCTTTCGTAGATGTTTCAAGGTTATTCAGTTGAGGCCTCCAAGTGTCCAAATATCCGGGCTGTTCTTTTTTGGTTAGCTTTTGAGGAGCCAACTTAGAGAATTCACAGTCGCTTGATTACTGTACAATAACTCAACCTGCCGTCCTACCGTGGTGGGCTATCTCAATTTTGCTGGAACGACTTATTTTATTCTGTTTATACACTCGTCTGCGTGCCAATTCGGTTTTAACGGGAGACTCATTTGAAACTCAAATGAATCTCTTGTTTCTGATATTCTTCAACTGGAAGCACTGTACAAAGACTGCCTCGAAGACTGGCACAATATTCAGAATGTCGTGTATTTTCTTGACAGGGTACTACTCAAAAGGTTGTTGAAAACTGCTTCAGCCCTTGGAGCTCATCAGGTTGGTGTAGTCCCTAATTTTTGCAAGTTTCATGTAACTACGCTTGCCTGATGGGCTTCAAGAAGGGCGGAATCGGCAGTGGACTGTCGATGAGTTTTCAGCAACTTTGTGGGTAAAGTGTTCTCTCTGAAACTTTCTTTTCGGGTACTTTTACGCAGACTAACCGCCGGGACGTGACGCCTGTAATGGTTTCATAACCATGGATGCATTCACTTTTCAAGGGTCCTCAATGCGCCTGTGTCCCAACTTTTTTCTAAAGCGAATAATTATTCTCTGCCTGGAGCCGTCCAAGCACGCTTGCCACTTGTTTTATCAGATGGAAAGATCGTCCCTGTAGATGTTAGCAAAAGTGAGGGATCGCGTTGATTCCACACTACTTACAGGATGCAGTAGTACACATTTTAAGTGAAATTTACAGGCGTTTCAGGCTGGAGCAAATGTGATTTCCGCACTCCCAATCACTTGGACAAACAAGTGAAAATATTTTTTTCGTTAAAGTTGCACCTGTTCTCCACCTGTAGAGTACGTAACACGAGCTTCGCCATACAATTTACACAAACAGGGGTTCACCAGTAGAGCTTTGATTTTACATGAACCATCTTATTAAATACTGACAAAACCGACCGGTTTTCTTTTGGGCATTATCAGCTGTACCTTCCTCCATTGATAACCTACTGAAAAGTGTTACTTTTGTCTTTCTGGGCAACTAGTTCGCATGGCATCGCCTACCTCATGTTAGGCGGATACGAAAGCTCTGGCAAACGTACCACAGGTAGTGACAAATGTCTGTCGCACAGTTCTCCCGCTTAGGAAATAGGGAAGATACTTCTGGTCGGGACAGCAGGAACATCGCTAAACGCTTATGTGAATGCGCCGGGTCCCCTATTAAGTTACCCATTGATCAGATCTTATTCCACATTGTTTTCATATACTCGATTCCGGCATAGACTATTGTTCCAGAGGATATGTAGCCGTATATGACGCTTAAATGCTCATCGAATTTTAGAAAAACTCCAGCTAGTATGGACATCATTTCGGAGAGGTCGCTTTGCAACTTCCCATCCCTTATGCCTTTACTGTCAGCACATCTACCCCTACTATCACCTTGATTTCTCTTCTCTATATTGGCAACTACAATGATAGGTAATCCGTGGAAATATTTGGTTGGAGAAAAACATTGCAAGCGTCAACACGGCTTGCTATTCCTTGTCTGTACGTGGAACAGAAGTTATGGCTTTGGTTGGTTAATTGGAACACTGCGGACAACGTATAGAATTGCGGGTTGAGTAGCTCCCGCGTCGTTCGAACATACAGAGTGCTTCCCGGAAAGTGAACAAACTGGAGGACCTTTGGGACTGGACACAGGTGTAGAAGGCATCAAGTTTCACTGAAGTATAAAGTGAACAAACTGGAGGACCTTTGGGACGACACAAGTTTCACTGAAGTAGGGTGTTATTTGTCACAGAAACCTTTGCTGATTGGTCAGCATGACTCATGACTAAAATGATCAATCATGTCTGAGTCTAACTGTCTCTTGCAAGTAATTATTTCATAATAGAGATACAAGGGGATTCAAAGCGCTCTTCAATGTTCGATAGGGTAGTGGGAATACATCTAATGTCTTTGTGTTTCATGGGGTAAAATATCACCACTTAGCAACAAAAGTCTAACATAGCTTGCACACTGATTTGATCTCCACTGATCCAGCTTGATTGTCTGAAACAATGTGTGGCAGAACATTAGGATTCACTTCAGAGTGTGTATCCCATTTTTAGACGAGTCATTTTTGCAAACCTTTGTCTTTCCCACAAGGAATACGGTTAGCTGTGTTACTGACTTGTTGAACGGTGCGTTCTTCACCCAGTATTTGGAATCATGGTGACTCGAGCGCCTTACTATCAAAGCAATGCAATAAATTTGGCGTCAGTTTTACCAAACGGTTGGTTGTGACAGATTCCGCCCGACACGGTGGGCATTGGATGTCTTCGTCGTGTTTCTCTGAAGAATCCTATCTGACCAGGATAGAGGACAGTGATTCGTGAGACGCTTGTTCATTGACTTTTCCTCCTTTCTGATAACTGCTACATGGCAACCACAAAGCCAGTTGTTCTTCTCCCTACTTTGGTTGGTCTCATGCCTAGGTGATATTCTTGGGCTGGGACAAAAAATGTTCTTTCCCCGTGTAACCATAGTGTCCATCGTCCTACGGCCTTTATTTTACCGATGCCCTATAACTTTCTGGTGTTTTGCTCTCCAAATACCGATATCGTAACCTCTAGAAGTTCGCCTAATCAGAGGACCTTCTTTGCTTAAACCGTTTTGCACCCTCATCCTGAGGAATATGTGGCACTGCTTGGTTCTTGATGAAAGGTCAATAAACTAGTAACACTTCAGTGATGTTTCCACTGATTTACGGCAGTCTTCAAGCGACTGACATAGACTGGATTCAGTTCTCCGTTTCACTGCCTGTTCATGGTGGGAGGAACGAGAGGATAGGCAACTCAATGCAATTTGATTTCCATTCCACTCGGTTTGATGCACCGGGCTGAAAACACCTTTTTTTAACACGAATGAATGTGCCAAGCTGAGAAAAATGAGGCAAAATCCAGTGACTCGCGTTTTTAATCGTGCCCACGTGCTGTCAAGAAAGGCATCCGCAGGTGAATTCGGAAGACCGTTGGAAAGCCCAGGAAAGCGAATTACTCACCTGGCACCTCAAAATGTTGCAGGTAGGTCAAGCTGAAAACCAGCGTGCCCCTGCGGATCTCGTACATACGCGATACAATAGTTGTGTGCGTTTCAGATTCAAGAAACGGGTGAGGTTTACTAAAACGTCTTCCTGTATAAGGGCTGGTTCCGAATTCACGTAGCATAGCACGACCTATATGTCAGATGTCCGTATGAGATGGTCGTTCCAAAGAGCGTTCACCAAGTAGGCTATGCGGTATTGGTTTGAGGCATAACCGTCCTTCTACAGAGGTCTTGCAGTGGACCAAACGAAAGCTGGCTCCCCTATGAAGGGCCCTTCATGTAGAAAATGCATCTAGCGCCAGCTAAAGGTAAGTTTTCTGCGGGTTAGTCTTCTTCGGAGGTAGTTTTTCCAGAAAGGAACAACTTTATTGTCCATTTGGGTTGCAGTGCAAAACAAATGATGCTGGAATAATCAACCCGCCTCTTCGGTGGTTGCACCTTCCGAAGCTCTTCACTGGAGGTGCCGTAAAGCAAAAGCCGTTCTGTGCTGAGTAACGGTTCTTTTCCCTTCCCTGAATAGTGGTGTCTCTGATTAATTACGTTTCAGAATAGCGAGATAAGAGAGATGGGCGAGGCCAAATGGTTCTTTTCCCATGATGGTTTCTTTTAGTGGGATCGCCATAACTCTGAATAACTGATCATCATACGTACGGTTGCAGAAAAACTCATTTTTTTCAAGAAGGTATCGCAATTCCTTCGTGAAATCTAGATTGCGGAACTAGTAACACGTCGTTTAGTTTGGACACTTGTTTTCTTTTTCAGTGTGCCGTAGCAACTGCTGAGTCGAACACTAGTCTCATCAAAACTCGTTCCACGTAAATTTTATGGGCTGTTATATATTCCGCAAAGGCCACACAGATGATAAGTGTCATAGTAGAAAGGCAAACATACCTCCAAAACTATCATGAAATTTGCCTAAAAGCTGTGAATAAAATGGCTGAAACTTGCGTCAAATTTAGCTGAGGGACTCACGGAAAGGGGGTACTACATCCTGTCTGGCAAGAAACGTAACGAAAATCAAAGGAATCTGGAACTTGACGATCAATAACAAGACGAACCGGACATTTTTACATGCTGCCTTAGATGACCTGACTTGCGCAACAAAACGGTTCAAGTAGAACATAAGGTTGACGGAAACTCGGGGACTGCGCCTACCTGATGAGCCCTAAGAAGAGCGAAACCGGTCGTGGGCTGTCGAAGAGCTTTCAGCAACCTTGTGAGTAGTTTCCTCTACGAAAACAGCATAAATTTTCCTAGTGCAATTTCATATGTCACTCACACAATGATCATCTCATTGTCCTAAGCACTCAGACCACGAGAAGGTGAGCCCTGGTTCTTTGGGTAAATGGTGATCACTTTTAACAAAGAATAATCCAGATCACAAATTACATCATCTAGAACTCATTGTTGGGCTGTGGAATTTTTACCGATGAAAATGTTCACTTCTGGTGGATTTGCTGAACTTATGTAAGGTGAGAGTGAACGAAAAAAACCAGCCGCGGCAGCTCAACAATCTAAAAGTTGTGGAGCTAGGTGTTGAAGTGACCTACGGATTATGTGCAAAATTCAGTTGGACCTAAAAGTTTTTGATAGAGGAAGCCTGTGTGGTTCCACAAATTAACTAATTTTGCCCTTTGATTTGGAACAATGACCCTTCAGTCTAAAAATGATGCGGTATAATTTTGGCTACTTTTAGTCCAGTTTTGCGGTCAAAAGATCAATAATGTTGCCTCCGATAAGCGGACTAGCGAGCATAGTTCACTTGGCGCGGTTCATTTGGAAACGCGAGCTGAAAATACTACAAATGTACTTCACTTATGAGTTAGTATAAACCCTGCATTTTTGACTGATTGGTTGTTCAAAGTAATCCCACCAGCCCTTCAACTCTAGATGCACACTACTCATAATAAATCGGTAGATGTAAGAAACCAAATATGTACTCCGCATGGCACCCGGTGTCAGTTTTGTCACTTTCGCGTGTGCTACAAAAAACGAGTTGACAGAAACGTAGATCTGAAGTGTATCAAATCACATGAGGATCGATATTTTCGACATAAAGTGTTTAGATTACCACCCTTTCAAACCCATGTCATGTTTTTCATGTATGATTGGTGCGCTTTCAACCGAGGCAATCTACCGTCGAATCGTAGCAGTCTATTACAAGCATGGTTGACTAAACGAGTGCTGAAATTTCACTGGTTTGGACTAGCCGAATTTTTCATTTCAGTAAGTCAGGATATATCAGATCTTTCGAATTATGCATATAAGGTTGCATTCCTGTCCAGGGAACAATTTTTGTCAGCTGTGTAATTCGGAGAATTTATTGGTTCGGGTAATCGATTTCGCCTAAACTTCCATGGTGGACTTGGTGCGTCAAGGACACGATTTTGCGGATAAATTAAACACAAAAGAGTGCAAAATTGTCAAGTAACCAGAGCGTTTTCAATCTGTGCCGGGAACAAACCTGCAACAAGAATGTCAGATGCTGTGTCTTAAATATCATTTTTAACAATTGAATAAGCCAACCGCGTGGAAAGCCAGTTGAGCAAAACGGCGTAAACTATGCTAATTGAAATACTGTAGATGAAACGTGGGTTGCGACGCACTAAAGGCTATCTGGTCACATGAATGCACGAGACGTAACCGTATTCAGTTGAATGACTTTCAAGTGGGACCATCAAATGAACCGAACCAGAAGAACTAGACCCAAACACATGTAGGTTTCCCCATCGACCCAACACTTGTTCAACCGCCACAAAAATCCCTCGGCCGACTCCCAACAGAGATTTAGCTTGACTTAGCTGATTGGTTCTCCTTCCGGCTTAAATCTCGACCAACCTCGGAACCTAGTCACTTGGCCTGACGAAGCTTTTGTGTCAAAAGCAAAACGTTGCCCAGCAATTAATCTACCGATTGTCACCAAACGTTTTCGAAAACAATAGCCGTATTCGTTTTTTCGTATGTAAATGAAAGTGAAAAGTTGCACCCATAATTGTGTAGGTGAGTAAATTGTATCCAGCTGGAAAATTATGAAATTTTTTGTGGAAATTTTCCAGAAATTGTTTACCAGCAGCAGTTCATCTCCAGAAGGCTACCGATTGCTGACTGCCACTCATAGTGTTATGTAGTCAAACCCAAAAACGTATCAGCACAAACTCAAGCTGAGTATAAATTCAGCGTTTTCCAGCTCAGTGGACTTTTCATGTAGTGACCATGATGTTGAAACCTGTTTTTTATCTGGTGCATTCAGCTGTGTGCTGCCATCCAAGAGGGCCAAGTAGGCCTTCCCGAAAAAATCACCAAATGTTTGTGGAGATATCCACCATGTGCGGCTGACGGTGAATGCCAAGTTCTTCATCTCTGGGAGAAAGTCACCGTAAAACAACGTAACTAAGCGAAAGAAATGTTAGTCTACTGGCAGCTATAACTTGTTATTCTGCAGGTAACCAACGGATGACTGTGCTCACGGTCACGGTATAAACAGGACTAGACTGATGGACACTCGGAGGAACGTTTACTTGATGAGACTTTGGAAGGTCCGAACCGGTAGTGAGCAACCGTATTTGTATGGTGGTTTGTTAAAACAAACCAGGTTACGTCCATATTCGGATTCCTGATCTTCACTACCCTAGAACATTTTCTAATCAAATGCGACTGTGGAGTGGTGTACGTTGATCGTAATAGATCGGTTACGATTCTTGTACTGTTGACTTTGCTCGTCTCTTCCGTTATCAAAATTAGACGAGAGCACTGTTTAGACTATTCTCAAAAGCATACGTATAGAGTGAGTGAAGTTCACATAAAGGAAGATGGAACATATTGACAAGGGATAGAACGACTATCTACAGTCTTCCCTCCAAAGGAATGTATGCGAGTATAAAAGTTTTATCCTGTATTGGGTCAGGAAAAGATACTTCGATGTATCGAGTATCATGTCAGTAGAAGCATGAGACAGTCTTTGTGAGGGACATCCAGTTAAGGAATATATCCATATGAGATTCACTTGAGTCTCCCGTTACTGTAAGCTTAATTTACAAATGAATGCGATTGGCCACAACTTAGCGAATATACACCCAGTTGCAAACTAATTTGGTTTTGCGAGAGACTCACCTGGAACCCAGTTGAATCTATCGAATGTGCTGCACCAGACCGCCTCATGTTTCAGTCGCTACGACATTCGAGATTCGCCTTAAATTTGTTCTTTGTAATGTACTACTCATAAGATTGCTGAAAACATCACAAACGAGAGTTTCAGCTGGATTCCAGGTGAGTCTCTCGAAAAACTAAATTAGTTTGCAAGTGAGTGTAATTTGGTTTCAAGTAGAATATAAGGTTGACGGAAACCCGGGGACTGCGTCTACCTGATGATCCACAAAAAAGGGCTAAGCCGGTCATAGGCTGTCGACGGATTTTCAGCAACCTTATGAGTAGTACATTACAGAGATGGCCATAACTTAGATTGTAGAATTTCGAGGATTATCCCAAACTGATTGGCTCCACAAATATTGAATTCCGTAGCGGGCTGTGAATGTGAAGGGTTCAACAACTCGGTAAATGGTACTGTGTCAAGAGAATTCTACATGTTATGCGCAAGACAATTTAAGCCTCAAATCATGTCTCTTTCGGACAAAATTGAGGCCTCACGTGGTTGACTTTGGTGGATTTAGGGAAGCCGGGGCCATGTGGGTTTTGGTGGCAGAACAAAATGAGGAAAACTCTGGTAAAATCAACCTAGTGACGTAGGATCAAAATATGTTGGCCACTTGCTGACGACAAGTTTACAATCAGTCAATGCTTCTAGTTGTTGTCACTTATATGGTTCTGAACACAAAGGGGAACTAGCGTCGTGGCACTAAGACGCTTATCGATCTCACCAATGTAATCTTCTGGGCGGTTACACATGACGTGATACACTCAGTGATCCTGGTACGTCTGTCCTCTTTGTTTGAAGTTATTGATGACCCTTGAATCAGTCGCAAGGTCCACGTCCCTGGAGTATTGCACCTTAAGTTTTCATAACCGTTCGATAAGTCTGATATCACGTGACTAAAAGCTTTTTGCAGAGATTGTGAAAATCGCGCTTTCTCGTTACTGGTATTTTGTCACCTATGAGCCAATACGAAATGGGTGCATTCACCGATTTAGTTCCTCGTTTTCAGTCTAAGAAATAATTTAAAAAAAGTGCGGGTTGCTACACAATACCTGCTGAATGCATCGATGCAGTGAAGTGATATCTCAAAGTTTGACAGACAATCGGTTGAAGGATTTCACCCTCGACTGGTTCACATGTTCCGCGACCAACCACAAAATTTTGCCCATCAGGTCTTCTGACTCTGACATTTCAACAAATTCCAGCCTAGTGAAAGACAAAACTTTCCAAATGTCACCAGATCGTAATCGGCATAAATAAAGGAGCACCAGAGCGAAATTTTCACTTTTGACTGTCTCAATTTGCAATTTAACACCGTAGTGAACACTTGGAAATCGACTGTACCCGATTTATTCATAGTTGGTAAAGGGATGGGCAAGTCTTCCAAGCTGATTATTGGCTACCTTTTTGGACCGCGCCCTGCTGCTAACTGACAGATAAGGTAGGAAGTCTGGCGTAATCGCGATTAGCTTTTCGTACCCGCTGTTTAACAGACCAGCTCGAAACTGACCCACGTCAGCATGAATGACGTTTCTGTCGCAAGCTTCTATGTGCTCGAGCGTACACTACTCGACGGAACGGAATCCTTCTACTCGGGTGTGTGACACACTTTTGTCTTATGCAGCATTTATTGTCTGAGTAATAAAATTAGCGATGGGGGCTTATGTTTTTGCCCGTATAGGATTGATAAACCAGAGAACCTGAGGACACATGTGAATTGACATCCAATTAGGGTGTTCGCCTGACACATCGAACAAACTGACTGGCCCCCAGGCTGAACAGGAAATGACACGTGGTTTGAGGTGGATAACGTGTACGACTGGGCGGTGCATGAGGCAATCATAATGGAGGATGGCTATAAAACGACCAGCATGATCAGCTGGCAGCCCACAGCTTTCTAACCAGGTGGATACAAGAAAACAGTTGAAGCTTAAACTGAGGGCGCATTGAAGTCGCACATATGCGACTAGCCAGCTGTTCGTTTGGTCTATCCGGTCTAACGGTGAAAGGAAGAAGGCCTTCGCTGTGAAGTTGTTCATTAGAAAATGCCGACTGATCAGTTACAGACTATTGGACAAGGAAGCAAAACTCTCATTTGCATCCTGTTTACAAAAACTGAATATCCATCTTCTCTTTGAACGCATCTTTTTGAACTTTCCTGGATATTCATTGACTTTTGCTCGAATCCAAGCAAATGCTACAAAGCGAATCCATAAATTCCGCAACAAATCTTCCTCTTCAAGAGACGCAAAGCGAACTTACAAGAAAAAACATACTACTTGCATGCATTCCCATCAGCAGTATCACCGCTACATCGGTATCCGCGGTAGGTTGTTCGAAGCCTAACACCTTAACAACTGAGCAAGTCGGGGAGGTTGGTGGGTTTGTGACAGCACTGCTAAGTAATTTATTAAACTCATAAAGTCTCTTGAAACTTCACACCATAACATGGCTGCCCTAATATTCCTGTCTACTTTGAACAAGTGAGTTGAACCAGGTTCCTCTTAAGAGCTGATCCAATTTTTACACGCGTAATCCTCTGAAAAATCTATTTTACTCTGTACCAGAGTTGCAACGTCCCTATACACTGGTACTGTGTGTGGCCGAACAGGTGGCATTGCTATGTCATCACATTTTGTTCCTCTCTTGTTGGCGTAGCGGTGTATACTGTTGATGAAACTTGCGAGCTGTATCCGGTCAAGTATCGGAACGATGTTCCTGCATGTGATGGAAGGTCGATACGAGAATTATTAGACCCATATACAGTGTTTGTTAGTCATTAGTTGATATCAAAAAACGCTTGAAAAAGTTCAAATGAACGCTTGAAAATGTGTACTTTTCAAACACTCTGTGCAAATGATGTTTTCACTTCCATAAAGGAAACTACTCACAAGGTTGCTGAAAGCACTTTGACAGCACACGACCGGTTTCGCCCTTGTTGGGGCTCATCAGGTAGGCGCAGTCCCCGAGTTTCCGTTAACCTTATGTTCTACTTGAACCAAAATTGGACTGTTTTCGAGAAATACACTCATTTGCAAATCAATTTGGTTTTCACGAGAGACTCAACTCAATCTCTCGTTTATGATATTCTACAACTGAATGTGCTGCACACAGACCGCCTCATGATTCACTTGGCACAATATTTAAGATATCGCCGTATATTTTCACCTTTAATTTCCTATCTAACAGCTTGTAGCCGCTTATTTCGTATTGATCAATAGATGGCTACGCGCCTCCTCTTTTTCCCTTCCCCTCCATTCCTCAGAGTTCCTTTTCTGTGGTGTTTGGAGAATCGACATCCTTCAAATCTCACAAAAGACATGATAACTCGGCAACGGCTCAGAATGAGTCTGCCATGTGTGCTCAACTCACCTGGTCCTACAGTAAGGGGCATGTGTTAGACGGTACGGGGAGCGAATTTGGCATTACTGACAAGTTGATAGAAGTGCTGGCTCGGTGCTAGGTTCGGTTGGCCATTAGACTAATCTCATCCATTTTAATCACCTGGGAGCGATATTTCTATCATAGAGCACTAGAATTTCTTCTTCACACTGGGCAAGTCAGTGGCTACATAGAGTGTCTTTCATGACAAATCTAGAGAACTATGATGCAACAAACGTGGTATACAAATCAACAGTAGAGTCCATTGTAAATCCGTCTACGATTAAGTTTGATGCAGTAAATGAATCAGCAAGGTAGAAAATCACACCATAATAGGTAAACATGCATTCCTTGCTGCGGAACGATGCACTACGTTAAGCAAAAGTGCCTAGAGTTAAATTGCCCTATCAAGCTAAATCTGCACCCTCGTCAATTCATATGCTCCTATACAGTAGGTGACACTGATGTGACGATGCAAGCAGGGTGTCTTGGCACTTCTCTTCTTGGTCAATCAATCGTTCAGCTGTATCACTCTTTCGGTGCCTAGCTGCCATGCCACCCCAAGGAAGAATGAGGGCTAGGATACTGCCAGGTTGCCCAAGCCTAGACAGGGGAAGTCGAGATGCAGTGGTCGGATTCGAACCACGGACCTTCCGGTCAGTAGATATGCGCTCTAACCATCTGAGCCATCTCGCCTTCTCTTCTTGACGAGTTACAGCCACTTTTCAGCCTGCCTACTTGAGACCAAATACTACATAAGTAGTACGTAAAGAAAGTCTGGAAAAATGAGAATCGGAATGCAGTGAAAGGCCGAAATCGTGACGACCAACATTCGTAAGCCGGCCTTACGCAAGCACTTAACATGCCTTGCCGCACTCGTATCACTTTGCACAAGTCACTAGCCGCTGTTCTCTTGGATGAATGATGTGTGTGGTCTATGGGCTTTTTATTACTCTAAAATTTTCCTTTATTCTGAATCCAACCAAACATTGCTTCCACTGCAATGTTCGTATTTCCGCCCTTAGTTTTCTCACAACACTTTTCTACTGGTTTACTTCTTGTTTCATATTTGTGAGGACCGGGAGATTAGATTTGAAACGACCACTCCCCTAGGGTTTCTGTTCTTAACATACTTATACCATCAGCTGACGTATTACTGGCCTGTCCAAAAGAGGACGACATTCGCTGCATTCCCTGCTTGTTCCTGCCCCAACTCCCACAGCTCCCAGGAGGCCCTTGAGTCTTTTATTCCCCACCTTCATGACTCAGAGTTGCCCACTGCTGAAATTAAAGATATGAACTCATTTCTCCCCTCCCCCCCGCCACCATATTTTAGGCCTCCAGGAATTGATGCTGACAGCTTTCAAACTTCCAATCACAGTGTCTAGATATCCCGGCTCCTGTCCACCAGGATCTCGGTGCTTGGTATTCCGTTTTCCATGCTGCATCCGCTTAGTGGTTCCGTTTCCTCAAACTGGACACAACTTCGTTGGTTTGTTCGCTGAGCTGGGCAATTTGATTGCACAGGTTTCATCACCATTCGAGGTGACATCATCAATGCGTTATTGGGGAGCGTAGCGGTACGTAGCGGTGGGTTAGTGGTTGTGGACAAATGTGTACTACTGAATGTGACCTCATTTATGACAGCAATCTTCACCGGAAGGCTCCACTTTAGTGTTACCAAAATACATGTGTGTAGGCACACATGACAGTGTTTACAGTGTGATGAAATTATCGTATGATCGAAGTATTCCATCAATCAATACATTCCATCGTAAACAAGCAAGAATATACAGTGTGTTACGGTCAGTAAGTATTCGGGGAAACCGGTCATTTTGGGACCAAGCTCGGGCAAATCTATCATCGTCAAACCAAACAAAAAATGTCATCATTAGGGGAGAAGCCTGTATAAGGAAATAACCGTAGTTTGAACTGACTCTACACAGAAAACTCCTTACGATGCCGTAATCAAATTCTTGAATGCTAGGTCTTCGCCGATGTGCCTTTATCATCTTAGTTGACTCGAGCGCACCGAAATTACTAGCGTTCGCACTGAGATCGATGCAAGTTCAACCTTACCAACTGGAGAAGGTTGTTGAAACCAACCAATTATACGGCTGTCTTGAAATCGAGTAAACATACTAGTGCCCTGTTATAGCACGCATTACTAACAAAAATTACTCAGCAACCACATGGTGAAGGCATATCAGACATTCTAATTGTCATGTGGGTTGGTGATTTTTAACCCACAAATTGGCGATTCAAGGCTCTTACCTTGGATAACCAACTGTAGTAAAGTGGATTGACGGCTGCCACGTTGGTTAAATTTGGATAGGCTGATACAGTTCGTTGCATACTTAATTCGTCTGAGTGTTCTCAGTAACACATATTAACCAAAAGGTTTGCACACTATACAATGAATGGGATTAGTGACGACTCATTCTAAACATGTTAAATATCCGCATTACGGTCTCCTGTGTAAGAAAGTTATGCCTGCTGAGTAGTATTCGAGTGGCAATAGAGAGTTTTACATATGGACAACCGTGGTAGCTCCACATACCCTTGCAATTGACTAATGTAGGGCTGGTGTTGGGCTATAATGGAAGGTACTATCACATCCATGTCGATATAGGTGGCTGAACATGTCCAAAACACTAGAACACAGTCCTCCCTTCACTGATCCGGTCTGCCAGGCTTGAGGATAAAACAGCAGTTTCCGGAATTGCGAACCAGTGTACTATAACTGGTGTGTGAAACTATTTGCGTTCACATTCAAAACAGCCGTGAAATAGACTCATCAGTTCCATTCGATCCAAGTAAGTCAAGGAACTGCTCTCAACTTTTTTGAGTACTGACATTCCAAGAACGGATGAACTATTGCCACAGCCAGATGAGTGTGAGTACAAACGAACGGACCTAAACACTGACACGTGAATGTGTCTGAAACTCGACGCTAGCCGTTTTTCTGTTGAGAGTTTGGAACAACGACAATGACGGATGTGTTATGTCACCGTTGGAACGACTACCAAAGTTTACTGAAGTCTACAGTAAAATACACAATTCCCAGCGCCCTTGTGACCCGTAAGTCGAACCGATTGAGAGCGCCATAACGGTCTATCAGCAACGGAAGTAGCGACAAAAATCTCGTCTCCTAATCATTTATTGTGACAACTGACAGAGTCGGTAAACTCCCAGTCACGCAAAACACACAACAGAATACGGCTTTTTGAATTTTTCTGAATTAACGGGTGACTTTGTGTAGGTTTGAACAGTTTTCATTGTTTTCACTGCAGGTTATTCCAAAAACTATTTTCAACTGTGATAAAAGGCTAATTAGGTCACTGTTTTTCAGGTAGAACTCTATTTTTGGAAGGCCACTAGAATCTGGGCTTTAGAATTGAATATCTCACAATGCGAAATCATCTTATGGCAGTTAAAGCCTTATCAGCGCCTGAGTGAATTTTGTTCATCAGTTGGCTTGTTTTTTTCTGCTGAGACAGAAATAAGATATCTAAAGCTTGTGTTTGTTTCAAGTAAGGTCACGTGATTTCTCCGGGTGATGAGTGTATCGATTGCTTGTTAATAATGGGAAACTGTGGCTGTATTAGACAAAAGCAACGGTGTCAAAATTTTTTGCAGCTGAGAGCAAACCCAGGTATTCGAAAAGCGTACGTCTTTTTATTTGATAGAACTGTATGGATAGGTAACGTTGCGCATGATACTTTGCAGTGCGGACCGCGCAAGTATTAGCACAGGTTCCAGTGAGCATAAGAGGAAAATAATTTGAAATTGTGCTCTCAGGGTGCGGACTACCCAGCGAATAAAAAGCAAACAGATTTTATGTCGGATGGACTAAACATCAGAAAACGACGACGAACTGAGCGTGTCTGTTCAGGAAACAAGATTTCTGGTTGCAAGTCAGTACTGTGGAAGCAATAGATCTCGTGAGTAGAATATGAGGGGTTCATATGGTTACAAGAAACAATTAATTGCCAATCACTACATTAGGTTCTAGTCAGTTGGTGCACAGATTAATTGATTATTCTATTTTGCCATCGAATGTCCTCATTGGGTGCTTTTCAACCATGTGACCTTACGTTACCATGGCCTACTGTAATTCTACCGAACCAAAACTTCTGACGAGTTTCAACAGAACCTTTCATTTTCCTTGAAACGTTGGCATCCTGACATTCCGATCTGTGGAAAGACGCACAAACAAGCGCTTGCGTGTTTGTACCAATCTGGCGGGATAAAAGTGAGTTGAAAATTAGTCATGTGTGGAGGTAAATCCCAGTATCACCAAAATAAAGACCTAGGAATTACGAACGGATTTCATACAGCCATCCTAGTTCGGGTTATAATTTGTCATCGGAATCTCAAGCTTCATGCGTGTTTTACCGTTTTATTCCAGTAGGATCGTTCGCCACGAATACTTCGTTCATGTGATGGACGGAAACAACTAAATCTATGTGGCAAAATGCGTATCCCACAAAAACGCTAAAAGTGTGTCTCCATAACGCAGTTCCCGATGTTTTTTTTGAGACAAAGATGAAAAGTTAGGAAATATGCTTTTTCCTGAGTGGAGCTTCTCTTTTGCGCACTAGAAGTCGTCTGGATCGTTGGCAGTCACAGTTTGGGTTATTATTTCAAGGTGTTCCGGAAGAGTGCGTGGACGAAGGATACCACCCACGTAGTCATCATCAGCTCAAGAGTATAACATCGCTGCAGTAAAAAAATGATTCATTTCAGGGGTTCAGCACGCGAGACGCATGGATTGCCATGCCCATCCCAGTAGGGGGCGAATTAGAAGTCTCGCAGCACTTTGAATTTAGTTCCATAAAAAAAACCTCGAGGCTGCGAAAAACAAGAGGGTGATCATTTCACGCCGTTGTAGGCAATCTGCTAATTGGTCCATGAGAGAGCAAGTGGTGTGCTAGAATCCCGATCAGCCTCCGCAAGTGCCGAGCGGTGACGCAATAGCCATGTGTGCTGGGAACCATCGAAGAGCAAGTTTGTCTGGTCAGTGCATGCATTTGCGCGTGTCCGGTGTCTGTTGGGTGCCCAATGTGGCCGTTCCATCACCAAGGCTCTTGGGTCTCCTGGTTCCTAACGCAACACCACTCGATACTTGCGGAGGCTGACATACCGTTGGCTCTCTCACGGATGATTCAGTAAGTGTCTGCAGCAGTGTTGTGACTTGCAGAAGGGTCGCGCAACTCTGTATTGGTCCCTTGGCTTCCTGCTCCACCCACTATGGTATGCCAAAAGGTATACCTTCAAAACAGCCCTTTATGGAGAGAACGGAAGATTATTACAACTGTATTTATAGGGTAGTCACAAAGTGTTCCGCAAGGCGCGCTAGAATCTCTGAGTGGGGCGAGAAGCGTCGAGCTGAAGATGTTCGATCCAGATTGGCTGGTATTCTGACCAATCAGGGCATGCCTTAGTTTGTTCCATAGCCAGCACGTGACACATCCATCCAATTGACGTGCTGTTTGGTTAGGGGTGGCTGGCTCCCGGACAAGTAGCGTGTATGAATCGCCATTTAAATTTGTTCATGGTCCTGATACTCTATGTTTAGTCCGTTCAATTTGCTGAACGCGATCTGAATTCCTTTTCTCGCCATCACATTTTGGACGGTGCAGTTTTTGTATGGCATCCAATGACATGGTCTGAGGTGATTTAACCACTAGGTCAAAACACCCACTTACCTGAATATATTCGCGGATTTCTGTGGTTATAGTGACGAATTAGACGCTGATCTAATAAGCTGTGTGTTCAAAAAGGGACTGACGATAGTTATGGTGGATTCGCAGTTGGGACTATTTAACCTAGGGATTAGCAAGAATGCAAACAGACACTTGATGAGTTCAAAAGTATTCGTTGCTGGTAGGACTTCGGAGAGATGAATGAACATTGGAATTGGTGGTGGTCGTTTGTGTACGACAGTTAATGCTTCAGCACCTATCCGTTTCACTTGGGACCTTAATTCTGACTGGAGTACGTGTGCGGTTAGGTGGCTTATCATCATTATGTGGAGTGCACTGGCTTAGTCACGCGCAAGTTTTTTAGACGCAATTGGATTTTGAGGGTGTCGTTTATGCCTGTGATTCGCACAGGGAGTCGCTTGGCTGTCTGACCCATGTATATGGTTGAATATTCTGCACAGGGAATTCGGTAAACGCACTCTCCGTGGTGTTTCGGCTTGAGGGGGTACTTGGCCCTTACGGGGTGCATTTGTAAGGTGTTATCAATTCGGCAGTTTGTTTCAATATCATAATCCCGAAATATCTTTCGAAGTGTCATGGGGGTAATTCCACGGTGACCAACGGGTAGCTATCCACCTGCTTCACCGTGTAGGGTAGCGTTCTCCTTAGCTGTTGGGCGATGAGCCTCATGAGGTATTCAATTTTCTGTAATACCCTACTGAGTCGCTTCGGTTTGTCTACTCATATGAACTCATCCGAGCATAGTTTTTTGGCACGATTCACCAGTGGGCCAACCACTGCGCGTTTGGCGTAGTGTGGATGCGAAGGCTCAAAATGCAAGTATCTGCCCGCATGTGGGCTTTTCCGTGGATCCCCACAGAGAGACTACATTGTGTTAACAGATTGCTCACAGTCAAGGAAACTTATAGTTTTCTACTCTCTGGCAGTTGCCATTGTGAAATTCATACTGTTGCATTGTTTGCTCAAGCAATTTAGGAAGGCCTGTCGTTGTATGACTGATATGATCACAAATATGTCATCAGTGTATCTCAGCCAGGTCGGCGGTGTTTCAGCAAAGTCACATAAGACCGTGGTTTCAACATAGTGCAAGTAAAGACTATTTATATTGAGTGGAAGCTAATCAACGTCTGGGTCCCTTGGTTGATACGCAAGACGACAGTTTGTGTACAGCCAGATGGTTACAGCTTGATACAACTCAGGTGCACCTTTTAACGTCTCCAATGTATCCAGGCTACGAGTAATGTCTTATAACGTATCTTTAAGCCACATCAACAAACAATCGATCGACCACAGCTGCATGAAAACTCTAGATCCATCATTAGTTAACACAATGTGTAAGATAATACTGTGAAACGGGATGTCTGAGCTGCTTTAAAAGTTGAGGTTTCGTTGGGAGGGGGTCAGTATTCTTGCCACAAAACTAGTCAACATGAATCCAAAAAACTGTGAGACCTCTGAGTGTCACTTGACTGGATTTATCTCTTAGCGTTAGCGAGATGCAATTTGCACTGACTCCGTTTGATTCCTGCTACAGACTATAGCTCTTTGTTCAAGGCCGAATTCTCGACCATTCAAACAACTGAGCACCTTTTAATTCCATCATTCTTAGGTATTTCTTTGTGCAAAGGCAAGGCCATTGGAATTCCCATATATCCTTATGGTTTCCCAGTGTAAGCGATGCCTTATCTACACATACCCATTGGTCAGAAGCAAAAAACAGTCCACAGGGAGTGTATTGCCTGTCTTCATGACTGGTCTACGTAGTTCGAGGATACTTTGCAACACAAGCTTAACTGACCTCTCTTGGATCATTATTCTAGGTAGAGTCTCGTCACCAGATGACAAGCAACGTGTAAATCAAAAATCTTTCCCAAGGGTTGCTTATTTGTACTCACTCTCCTCGTTCAACGCAGCATTCGTAAACAAAAAAACAGAAACAGTCACGTGCTATGACCGCAGAGTAGCACGTGACACACAGGAGAAAACTGCATGAGTCAATGCAGTTTGAAGTAACGAAAAATTCCATCACATAGTAGCAACTCCTCCTCAGTTTTGCATTCATACGATTTCCCAGCTAAGTTGACCAGGTTAGACAGGTTTCGCGCGATTTGGAAGCCACATAATGCAGTCGGTTCAGAATTTTCATCTGGCCTTTGAAACTTGACTTATGCCTCCAATCTTGGTAGGTGATTAGGCAATGGACCTGTCTTTTGGAGAGTGAAAAAACGCCTCAGATACATTGCTCTCTAGGAGGTTCTGGCAAACCATAGAAGAGGTGAAAAATCCTACGTGTGGTAAAAGTGGGCCTCTCTCAGGCAGAAATTCTTGTAGATGTCAACTGAATATATGCTGATGCCTCAAGTATGGTTTTCCTGAAAACGGTAACCACTCACCTTGGGATACTCTGGTTTGTTATCAAAGATGTCATACCAGCATTAAAAATTCAGTACCGAACCCGACAGTTTCGTTGAGCCTCCCCAAGAGACCTTTTCTGAAACAACTCTAAGTGTGCTGATAGAAACGTTCCCTAATTTTTCTTCAGAAAACACCCGCACCACTTGTAGAACGTCACGCAATGAGTTAAGAAGATTCGAAAGTGGTTTGATGTGTCTACGATTTCAATAAATTTTGATTCAACTTCCTGGATGAAATGTAGTAACGGAAAGCACTGAAGGTGCAAATAGTCCGTGATTAGGGTCACGTGCCGAACTCTTATTTTGGTGTGGATAGTTTTTTGGTCGGGCTTTTCAGGATCAGGTCAAGACTCGCTACAGTCATCCTTGTTGATCATGAGTAACTTGCTTCTGGTTGATTTTGCTCACTGTTTTGTTATTAGATAGGTGTTGGCTGGACTCCAACTCTGGAACCCGTGAACTTGCTAAGTCACTGAGCGAGATATTCCGATACCACCTGAGTCTACCACACTTTAGTCAAATGTGCAAGTCACGTGCTAGGTACATTAGGGATGACGATGTCAGTCCACTAGTCAGGGAAGCTTTGATTTATTCAGAGGTCCAAATCTATGTGTACAACGTTTGTTAGCGTACATAGTAGTTCGCTGGCGTAGCAATCGTCATATAATGGATTCGATGGACGGAACTCTGCCTTTTTGTATCTGCCGCATGTAATTTGTCGACCTCGAGTACGATGGGGAAACCACAACGCCATTTTCTTCCCTTCAACATGGTTACCTCCAATCTAGGATATTAACATTCTGATGTAGTGCTAAAACTGTCATTAAAGATGAGAATGCTTGCACTGAACGTGGACTTTCAGCACAGTGAGCCCTAGCTTTACGCGTCAAATTTCAGGATTGTAATTCACAAGATGAAAACCTTTGAATAAAATACACCTATTTGAACATTTCGCTCTAGGTGATTGACTTCACACCAACACTGGGTGTTCACAGTGTCAAGTAACTGGTCTGCCCTAAATGTGAAAAAACTACAATGCTGGAAATAGCTATTCATCTTCGTTTCTCTAATCATCTAATGTGACAATGTCAGACAAAACCTGCAAGACAAAATGTAATCATGCGAATTAACCGCTGACGTCAGTTCTAACGAAATGAGATAATTGTTCAAATAAATGCATCATTTAGGTCAACGAAGACGGATAAAGCATTTACCAGTAATTTATTGTGGAGTTTGAGGGTCGACGTGCACTAATTACCATTTCCTCTGAAGCTTATTGGTTGGACACATTGAATGGCTGCACTTGATCACCGGACACGCATCTGCAGCTGTGCCACCAACAGTTTGCAAAAGATGGCTGTCGTTGACCAATCACTGTATAGCTTTATCGGCCAATAAGAGCAGGTCACTGACATGCACGTGCAGCGAACTAGACCGCGATTATTGTGACTGCAGGAGCAAACATCAACAGACGGCAGCTCTTCGGGATATAATGTGAGTCAGTAGTATTGTTTTTGCTCATGGTGTGCAGGACCATTTGTTTTAATTATCTTTTAAAACCAGAACACGTTGGAACAGCGTCTGTTTGGTTTTAGATGAAGATAGACTAGTCACGGTGACTAAATTTTGAACTGATACTGGAGGATATCGGGGAGGTAACAGCTAGTCCAGCCTTCGCTAGCGTCGCCATAACTGTTTTATAGAACACGAACTGCCACTGTAAAGCTCTCTCTCTCTCTCTGGTTGTTTAATAGAAGCATTTGTGCTGAATGAAAGCCTAGTAGCTATGACATCGATATAATGGCCCCACTTGAGACAAATTGGAGGACAGACAAAACGACCAATTTGATCGACTGACAGACGGATTAGTTGACATGCGCCCAGGAGACCAGGTGAAACCAAGTGGCGTTACCATACTCGATGATTGTTCTTTTATTCCTGTGGGGCTGGTAGAAGAACACCTGATGGGACAGCTATCATTTTATAGGCAAGCTTCACAGGTAGTCAACGGTCTTTTTGAACAGGTGTTTCGGAATGTAATCTGGAACAATCGAAGGATTCTCCAACTGCGTTATCCATTTCAGATTTGTACTGATACATCGATGTCTTCACAAAAAACAGAATCACACAGACCTTAGTCTTTTTAAGGGCATAGTCCAGTTTAAATGACAGAGAAAAACATTGTTGGTGAGAGCACCGTTCAAATGACCCGCTACGCGGTCAAAGCAGGACATGAGACTCTTCACTAGCACAATTGGATATCACAGTAACCTGAGTAGAAGTAGATGGTAGCTTTGAGAGTTTCATGTGATCGTGGATCACGTGACTCAGGTTGAAGTCAAAAATATGTGGTTGGGCACCTGTGATTGACATGTATTTTACCGGTAACAGTGAGTCACATACAAAAAGGAAATCAGAATGCGTGCAAATGGCATGTGCCCGGAAAGAACATTTTACCACATCGACTTGTACTACGAAATATTTCGACCGGTGATAAAAAAAGTAGAATTCATCATTTTAAATGACGGGTGACCCACCAGAAAATGAACTATTTGTTTGTTGTGGTATCGACATTACAGAAAGCTTCATTATCTTAACGCTATTGTTTTGAAACCCAAAGTTTGGATGACACTGCGGTGTCAGCGTTTTGGTACTAACGTGGATGCCCTGGAATTTTTAAAAACCACCCAACCATATTTTAAAAGACCGGATTGCTTTGGAGATTTCCTCGTTTTTCTTCTCTGTCAAAGGAAAGAAAACATTAATAGTGCTTGAGATGCGCAACCTTTCAGACAGAAAACCCCTTCTTTACTGATGGCTTTCCTTGAAGCCAACACCTGTCCAATGTGACCGTATGACTGTCGTGTAAATCCATAGAGCCAGTACGTTTCCCCCCTTAAATCACGACTTTCTATGAGCAACTTCTGATTTCAGTTGAAATGTTGTCTTGCATGTGAGGTCTCTCTATGATGAAAGGCCAAGGTGCACAGTAGGGATGTATTACTCATCATCATTGCACGTCTCACAAAACTCTAAGGGTATTCAGATCCTCATCCTGCAGGCTAGCAGATCAGTATGGTACCACTCGGCCTTTAGTGGCTGAGGTGAAGTGATGACTTAATGAAAATAGACAGAGTACATATGCAGGAAGGCCAAATCGCTCACGCCACACAAATGACTTTGGACTGGTTCCTCGAATGTTGACTTCGTAGCTGCGAGGCTCACTCGACTGACTTCACTGTTGTTGCGTAGATGATCACAAGCGCTTAGATTACCGTGTACTTTTATGATAAATTTGTGTACGCAGTAAGTCTGCTTCAACCAATGAAAGTAAAATTTTGCAGTTTATTTACTTGGACAGATTTGCAACCCTCCAGGTTGCTGACTGAAAGCCCATGATTGCGGAAGTACAGATAAAATAATGCCGAAAAGGCAAACCTGAGGCTCTGCCCCGTACAGGCCTGTCAACTGATTACGCTTTGTTTCTAGCGAATTCAAGCATCTTTGAACCCAACGAATGTGACAGTGAATAGCCCACACTACAATTCACAGCGAATTGCAAAGTTTCATACACGATGGACATCTCTTTGTAGGGCTTTTGTGCGCGAAGCCTGTGTTCGGATTCATCCGTGCAAATGTATAGAAACGATGGGTGAATTGTATACACACGTTTGCAAGCGACCATGGGCTAAATATCCAACACGTGTCAGAGTACACGGCTTTATGTACGTGGATAGTCAGCGTGAGCAACAGACACTGATGCCTCACAAGGCTAATGGCAACTCATAAAACGCATACAGCCATTATGCAACAGAGGGATATTCCTCTGCAAACTAACCTGTAGAATATCAGAAATATTTCTCAGTGAATATCAATGTAACGCTTCTTTAACATTTAAGATACACTGTTGAGCAGCCAATTGGAAAATACTCCAGGGATTCGGACTTCTTTGTATTTTCGGCATGAATTTTCAAGGAAAAAGCAGAGGGGGTATTCACATTATGGTTGAAACTTTTTCACTGGAAGCTAAATAGCTAGATATCAATTAGCTGTCGTTATGCTCGTTTCCGGTGATTGACTTAGCTGCCTAGTTAGTTGACCGGGAAAAACGGATTCCGTACACCAGTTTTCGTAACGGCAGCATGGTGTAGAAATGTTTGGAAATGTGCGCCGAGTGTATAGTTCATGGTACGTCTTCAGGATATATCTAGTATCCATTGGAGAGGGGAGACGGGACTTGTTTACTGTCATGGTACTGCTGAAGTTTCCCTCCCTCACCCTCAAAAAGGCTAAGCGAATTAAGTGATGAAAAACTGGTTCGAAGCTTAAAATGTGACCGTTAGAGGAAAAGGCGTTAGATGCCTGTATCTAGGTCTTTATCTGACGTGTGATCGAACCACAGGGGCACATCATACAATTCAATGAAATCACTATCCGTTCTCAGGTTGCTGGAATGGTGACTGCTGCAATCCACAGTTAACTGGTAAAATAGCTTTGACAAATACACTCATTTGCATATAAATTCAGTTTTCACGAGAGACCCAGCTAACTCTCTAGTTTACGATGTTCTCACACAAAGACTGCGTCATGTTTCGTACGATATTCGAGTTCTTCTTGGGATTCACCATGTGGGCGCAGTACCTGAGTTTCCATCAACTTCATGTTCTACTTCAACCCAAATTTTTCGAAATCAGTTTGGATTTCACCAGAAACTCCTTTGAATCTCTCGTTTATGAAGTGCAAAACAAGTCGTGGGTTGTCGAGGAGTTTTCAGCAACCTTGTCAACATTTTCCTTTGCGAAACATTACCTGTTTGTTCACCTGTTCTATGGAGATGCAATCTGCTGTTCACTCTTCATCGTCATTTTTCACCGAATAAAATCAGCTATCAGAAATAGTACGCATACCATCGTGAAAGGGATGAGGGTTGCCCTCGTTTGGTGAGGGTTGATGTTCTCGTGAAAATTTTACATCTGCAATGCTGGTAAGATTTAGAGGAATTCAACCGGGGTCCGGTATATCTGGAATTATGACTGGCTTCAGGGATAAGCGTTGTGATTCCCTTACTGCAGAACGCCTACACATCAAGTCGCGCCGTCGAGATCACAAATGGTCCAACGGCTAGAGTAAAACTGACTTATAAGTACAACATCTGTCTTGATTCACTGCTGATGACCAAAAGAAGACTTGGTTTGAGCGAACACCTATTTGACGGAGTTGCTACAACGCGCGTGCTGATGACTGATGTCACAGTGTTTCCAGTTATTTTTTTGTTTTTAAGCATTCATCTGTAGCCACATCCACTCGAAGTCATTACAAGTGGGGAGAATTTTTGATTTCTGTATTTGGCTACCCACTTTCCTGTCTCCTCAAAGAACATACATTACTGCTTCACAAAGGATCAAGTCTATATGGAACTTTAGTATGCAAATTGTACTCCTTCGTAGCACTTATATCCGATAAACTCTGCATGTTGCAGGTTTCTTGTCTGTGGAAAATCCATTCGTACAAAGCACAGTGACTTCAGGCGAAGCCAATGCACCTTTCATCCGCTCTTTACCTACTCCTAGCAATCTATTGACAAAATACATTTGCCTGCAGTTTTTCAAGTGGATCACTGAAAAGCTTCATTGTCCTCGCTAGGAGAGCAGTTACTTTTGCTAATGATGTCAGCCTACTTGCTTCCCACAACAACACTGAAAACTAGCTTGTTTTCTCTATCATCAGTGTAACAATTTCCATCCGGGTGAAACAGAAACTCCCGTTCAGTAGCGATAATTCATGTACAGTAACATCAAAAAAACGTGCGATATTATACACGAGGCAAGTGATGCATGACGCAGGATTGATGCCATCATGTTTGGGACAGCTGATGACTCCGAACAAGCCTCTGTGACCTTGCCCGTCGACCCTATTCCTGCGGGTTTATACCGAATTCCCAGGAGCATATCTGGCACAGCGCGAATGGTGTTGACGCAAATGTGAGCAGGTGTTCATTGATCCATTCCCTGTTGACACGCTAGTCACTATCGGAAATCAACCCATCATGCTTTCGGAAAATAGTGTTCCCAATCGACCCATTCATCTTCCAAGTCCAAATTATCCGGTGAAGAATCTAATGTTTCTCACGAGGAGTTTAACTGTGTCCTGGAAACGAAGTCGATATATACTTGTTGCGCACACAGCCCTGATATCGGTACACCTGCTACGATATTTTGACGTCATACAGACTTTTGTTGGATCACAATTCACTGGTTTCCACTGCGACATCCAGTGAGTCTAGTCAGCAAATCCGTAGTTGTAGCAATAAAGTTGAGGACTGTGCTTACCTGATGAACCCACAGAAGAGAGAAACCCAGTCGGGGAGCGTTAAAGAGTTAGCACGAAACTAATAAGTAGTGTGTTTTGTCAACAACTGGTTCGGTGACTTTGATAAATCTGTCCTTTTCAAGTGTTAGCTACCCAAAAAGCTGTCAAATGCACCTGTTTCAACTATGACTCTGTATTGGAGTCAATAAGCCGGAATAAAAGCGGCTTCAGTTTCAGCAGAAGTTTCATCATATCTACTACAGGCGGAATGTAACTGCGGCCTTGCTTAGGAGCATACATCGTCCTGGATGGATTCCCATTATTCTTAAAAAATGAACTCAGTGGCAATGATTAATGAGTCATGGTTATTGTATCGTTTCTTGCTGTACTTTGTATAACATGTGCATTCATCAGAACCCAATATACAGCTGGTTTTCACCTAAACAGCTCTTTTGTGGGGACAAACGTTACATCAAACTATTACGCAAATACCAGACAGGTGACCAGCAAAGTTTAGGACGTTCAACTTCCAAAAGCCGAAAGTTAAACTATCCCTTCCTAACTCAGTTGATGGGTTGTAGTTCGCTCTCTCTTGTTTCCACCTTTTCGTCTCAGACTGGACAAGATAACAGGTATAAGCCAACCGTGGTTTCTTATCTGACCAGTTTTAGAGCAAGAAACTTGGACGCACACACACACGCACGCACAACTCATTCAGTTGGCAGATCATTTAATAAACCCCATTGATTGTATCGAACTTTGTTAGCCAAAATCTTACAGTGAAGCAGTGGATATTGGGGAAATCGAAGTTGGTTATTTCACTCCAAATAAAAGCCTTTTTCACGTCCTTCCGACACTGGAAATCCAGAGTTAACGAACCGACGCTGTTTTGGCAAATGTAAGGACAGGTTGCTATACGGTATACCCTCACAGAAAAATTCCATAATAAAGATACCGTCGTTAGCAGAGAGACTACTTTAGCGGAAGGGGTTTATTCCCATGACAGCTCATCTATGAGTGAACAGACCCTCAGGATCAAAGAGAAGATATTTTCTCGTTTCCCAACCAACCTCAGTGACAGCGACGCAGATCTCATTGCAAATGGTCTAAGCCATAAGCGCAACCGACATTTGGCAGTTTACATCAGTGAGCTCTTTCCAAAAGGTCTAAGCCATAAGTACAATCGATATTTGGCAGTTTACATCAGTGAGCTCGTTGTGGGCGGGCGGGAAATGACCTCTCCGATAATTCAGTCTTACATAACCGTAACACCATTGACGAGCAGGACAAAGGGGTATGATGTTACCAACTCGCTCCTGATACTCACTTAACAGTAACTGTTAGAATACACCTTTGTGATAGATTGTCGCATTCAGCGGTGTTCGTTTATGTCAGGCCGGATAAAAGCCTGGTTCCCGACAGAATCAGAATGCAAGGAGTGTCGTAAGGGAGGGGTGCAGCTGAAATCCTGCAGTAAAAATAAGTGTATTTCGTGAATTGCACTTAATCTGGGTTCAAAGAGAATAAAGAGTTTAAGGAAGTTTGGGAACTTCAACTACCTGATGAGTCCCAAGATTGGCGAAACCGGTCGTGGAGTTTCCAATTACCTTATGGCTAGTGCTTCTTTGAGAAATTAGAGACTCTTTCCGCATTCTCATCAAACTTGTTGAAAATATCTTCATCCATGTACGAGTAAACGCTTCGAAAGTTTTTTAAGGCGTTTCATCCAAAAATGTATGTATTTAGCGTGCCAGTATATAAGACCAATTCTTGTGAATACGAAGTATTCATAGGATCGTCGATTTTAATACTTTTGCTCGGTTTTTGATGAAGGGCTAGTCTGGAGGACTTTGAGACGCTTCGCTGAGTTCCGGACCGAGCGATGCATGGACGCAATTCTTGTGGGTAGCACTTGGTATGCATGGATAACCGTGACCTTCCTCTACATATGCACAGAATAGAAGTGAAAATAGATTGATTATCCTTTGATTTTAGTTGGTGTTGCGTACATCTAGTCATTATGCGTTCGCAAGCAATCCCAGTATAGAGTACTGTTTGAAAAGACCGCCTATGTTAAGACGAAGTCCGTTCAAATGACACTAGCCAAAGAGGCAACCCAACCACAGGTCGTCCTGGACACTATTGTCAAGATGTATTGACGACATCCAAGCCGCTCGTGACCGAACGATTTTGTGTTCAAACTACCAGCCAGAAGATTGCAAGTTGGAAACTCCGAGGAGTTTCTTGATATACAGAATGATGAACATTTCTGTACAGTGCTTCCTGGCTTTTCAGTATAAATTGGTTTCACTTACACGATGAAACCTCCATTGAAGAATTTTTCGTATTATTCGCTCTGTAGGTTTTTCTTCCAGACGATACAGTACCTTCAGATAGACCGAGTCAGTTCGGTTACCATAGTTACATCTAGGCTGTTTGGCCTTTATACAGCAAACTGTGCTTCTTAAGACGGCACGTCCCCGCCATCACTGACATTGTTTCGACTCATGACGTCTTATCTTAACACCGCCCAAAAGCTCAGGAGGATCACCGCAGTCTGTACTGCGTGGCTCATGATAATAGAGGTGAACGGTCAGCTCTGATATGATGACCTAATGACGAGCCTGGAAACCTTCCGAATTTTGAAGCAGTTACCACCTTATGTGGGATATATTCTACAAAATGGACTGAGCCAAATCTTCAAAATGATTGGAAATAGTCGGTATAACAGCACCCTTCCGCTGAGATCAACCATACAGAGAAATAAAGTTGGTTAAAACCTGCCAGTCTTGTCAAGAATGTCAAGGTCGACCTCCATTTTTATCATGTTCAGTTACAATCTTTTAGAATGGAGTAAATTAGCGGGCGCTCATTTCATACAGTTTATACCTCCTGGTGAGGATGTGGTCCATTGTTTATCGAAATAACTCTCAACGATCCATTTTTTCGCGGACAGAAGGAAGGGTCACTGTTGGGGACTTGTCACTTTCCGGACCGTTAGTCTTTGAAAGTTTGATAAGGGCACTTTCCTGAAACTATTGCCCTAGTAGTCCCCAAAGTATGTTTGTTGCAATGGAATATTGTTGCGCTATATATCTTAATAATCTTAGTTTCTCATCCATCCTGGCTAGATAGCAAAGTAATCGACTGTGACACAATTCAGTCCACCCATTTGCCCGATTCAGACAGATCGGCTTTAAAAACCGCTGACTTAAGTTCTATTCCACATGGTCGAATAAATAACAACTATTCACAGAATGTTCACTACTGGAACTTTGAACTTTTCTTAAGCTGGATTCGACAATGTACGGATTATCATGGAAACCCTTAACAGATAGACGAATAAAACAATTTACAATGTTTCCGACAAATACACCCATTTGCAAATCAATTTGGTTTCCACGGAAGACTCAAGTGAATGTCACGCTTATGATGTTCCTCAACTAAATGTGCTGCACAAAGGTCATCTCATGTTTCAGGTGGAAAGATGCTCGAGATATTGCAGTATACTTTCACAAAGGAAACTACTCAAAAGGTTACTGAAAACCATCTAACAACCCACGACCAGATTCACCTTTCTTAAGGCCCATCAGGCAGCCGCAGTCAGAAGATTCAATCGAGTCTCCCATGAAAACCAAATTGATTTGCAAATGAGCGTATTTGTTGAAATCAGTCTAATTTGGGTTCAAATAAAACATGAGATTGACGGGAATTCTGGAACTGCGCTTACCTGATGAGCCCAAATAGGGTAAAACTGGTCATGGGCTGTTGAGCAGATTTCAGCAACTTTGCGAGTAGTTTCCTTTATGAAAATAGTTACAAAGCTGTTGTGGTGAATTGTACTGCACTGTCGACAAACTTTAAGGAAAGTGGCTTTTGTGATATTTTCCTCAAAAATATTCATTCCTACGCAATTCAAATGGCAAATCATTTACGCCAACATTAGAAGCTCCTTGAACAGCTGTTATCTGACGACGTCTATGCTTCGGCTGGTATCAGTTTCCGTCCAAAAAATGATGTGCCGTATAACAAGTAAATGATTTCACCAACTGATACAAGAAAAGAATTCCCTTTCCATCAATAGAAGGAAGCCTAACTGCATGTATTTGTATAAACATGCCAGGTAGAACACAAGGACAGATATTCTTAGGTGCCTCAGACATTTGCCGAGCTAGTTAGAAAGAGTTCAGAACATCCTCAAAGCCCGTTGTATTTAGGATTGTTGGCAGTCAGAACAAGTGTTTTTCATTGGACAGAAGAACTTATGACGGTTGGGCCACTTGGAAGAATGGATGTTTTTACCCTCATTTCCTTCCTACCTCAAATCTCAAACTTTGTCAAGACGCTTTCTCGTTTCTCTAATCTACATTTACATATTGTCCACAATCTACTGTATAATTTACCTATAATTGCATCATACCATTATATTACTATCTATCATTTTTATGTCCTCGTTATATCATAATATGTCACTACATTATATCATGCATGATTATTGTGATACAATAAGTATTCATATAATCAATATGTTCCATAATCGACTGTATAACCTACGTTACCCAGTAATTGCATATAGCTGCCAAATTATTGACCAGAACCAACCGCGTGCGATAAATATCAATTTCTGGAACATACGTGACTTTTACACTCCATATATCCGTTCCATACTGTTCGTCTATTCCCCCATACTTTGATATTTGCCAGGATGTCCAATCCCATTTACCAGGATGATGAAATACGTTACATGAGCGCAGACATTCCCAACGTGACGTCACTCACTCTTCGTGCTCCTCCCTGTTTCAGTGTAGTTGGCTAGAATCAACAGTGTTCACAATCTGTTTCAATTCATATGTGCAGCTAAAATTCTATTTGCGTTATAATGCAATGTACCAAAAACTGTTTTACATAGTTGACTCCTATGACGGAATGGATTCCATCAGGAGCATGTAGAAGCTGAACTGAATGGCACTAAAAAAATCAAATCGTTCGGCTGTGGCATTCTTTCGATGCTTAGGTGCCATACCAACGGAAGGAAGAACAAGGGATGTCTCCCAAGCGTAGACAGGAGCAGTCGAGATGCTGAGGTTGGGTTCGAACCACGCACCTTAACCAGTGGACTATCTTGAGCTCAAGTCGGGCCCACCGCGAGAATCGAACTCTGGCCCTCTCGGATGTGAGACGAGCGAGCTGTCCTCTACGATATGTCGAAGAAAACCATTCAGGTTCAGGGGGATAGAAAATGCAACAAAACGCCAACAAGTAGTAGTGATGAGCATCGCACATTTAGGAAGATTAAGGAGTTGAACCTAACCGGCTTTAAAAGTTTTTTGTGCAAAAAATCAAGAAATGATTAGAAAAAGCTTTCGCACATAAGAGAAGGTATACAAAAGTTAAACACTGAGGGACCACGGCATGAAGAAACGAACTGTAACTTAAGTTCGACCTCACGGCTCTGAACGATGGGCATAACGGCTGTCTTTTTCTGCATAGTTTGCGAAGATTGTTGAGTGTCAGTTGTGAATTTTGGCTTTCTACTTATTTTTGTGTGAACAAGATCAGATGTCATTCAGCCGCAAACAGACACAACACCACTACTGTCGATTGAAATAGGTAAGCTAACTCGTGCAGTTTGATCTAACTGTCGGACTTTGTCGTGAAGGCCAGCAGTCCGACCGTCTGGAGTTGTAACGAAGCTGAAAACTGAAGTGCCATTATGCGGTTGTCTGACTGAACAATCATCACGAAACATTAATAGATAACTCTCAAAGTGACCTGTGCTTTGCTCCTACAACTTAACGACAGGGATTGCGATTCAGGATTCACGGAAGCAGAAGGTTATCAAAAGTTTACGCCCAAAATCGGCGCAAAATATTTCCTGTTTCCGCCATGCGCTAAGATGTCAAATGCATTCCAAGTGAAATATAGATAGTATCGGACATGTGGACGCAGTGTCAGATGTTCATTTTATTGCTTCATGATTACTCACTGTCGGGTTTGTACCATTCTTTCCACATCACCCATCCGTGATTGGAACGCCTTCCTTAGTCGACCGTGAACACAGTTGGATTCGCAGTTCAAGTCTGCCCAGCATGCACAGACGGTCTTTTTGTGGCACAGTCACTTTGAATGTTGTGGGAGATTTGAATCAGGTTCAAGGATATGCACTGCGGATGAGTTACGAGCTAGCTGTCAAGTCCATTACCCTTGCTGTTTGTGGTCATCCAGCAAAAATAATCGGTCCAGAACGATGGTGATGTGAATGAGAACGCTTCACGCAGTCTTTACAGTTACTAGCCATAAATATTCAATCTACGGACTAAATTTAAAGCATCATGTTCGATTCTGGTGAACTGTGGTTCGAACCCTGCAGTTCAAACCCCTTTTCTTGCTGAAAAACTGCAAATAGTGCTCCCCTATTCGGTCCCTGAACATAAGCTTCAACAATAAGGAAATCACAAATACAAAACAAAACATTAAACAGCGTTTCTCGAAATCTCGGATGACTGGCTACTAAGGTTACTGTTATTTTGTTCTTTATGTTTCGGGTTCGAATCCTGTCCAGTGCTCGTACGACATACCCTTTTGGTGATCCAGTATGAACAGGAAATGGACGTAATTATTTTCCGTTCTTCCGTATAGATGGCTGAATAGAAGAGTTCGCCACCTGGAAAAAAACTGCAAAATCATCTTGTTTTGTAATGGATAGTCGTGTGTATAACTAGCTTTGCGAAATGAATAATGCAACAAAGTCATTTATCAACTTCATAGCCAACCCACCAAACTGTAACGCTCAGTCGCTGTCTAGCTGAACTCGGCGTATGTGACATCCGTTTTCAGACTCACACACCATTAAACTAAAAAGATCACAAGGGCGTCACCACTGTACGACAACTTGAATGGACACCCCCCATCAGGCACTAATCCTCTCCACAAATGCTTTCTGCTGAATCTACTGGTAACCATGACGACAAGTGGAGAGGAGGATGGTTGCCATGCTTAGCGTTTTTCTGTAGAATATACACATGTAAAACAAAGTCATTAGAAGCTACCCGGACGGATGAGACAGAACGGAGGCTGTTACACACTACTGGTGAAATCTATCACGAATTGGTCACATGAAGCTTCATGCTCATTTTGTCGGTGTTCCTGTCGGTTTACGCAACAGTGAGTGTATTTCATCCTATTGAAATTCCCCTAGTTTGGCGGCTTTTCAGCTCGGAAAATAGTTTTACTCCGTCATAACTGTCAGTGCCAGATGTGGAATATCCACATACTTCATCCATAAACCATGCCGCAGTAAACTAGCCATGTTGGGAAAAGTGTTCTCTAATGGCTCATCAGGTGAGCGTAGTTCCCAGACTTCCTTGACTTATCCATTCTGTTCTGTCAATGTTTGCACAGAAGAACATGTCAAGCAAGATATTCATCTGATTCTCGCAAGAATAAGTCCAGTTTGAAATAAACGGCTTATAACAATGAAGTGAAAGGCGCGGTGAAATTTCCAGAATGTACTCTGGTTTTATTAGCAGCAGAAAGAAGTCTTGCTACTCCTGCGATGTTTGTCGGACAGTTTTGCGTGTTTTCTACTTTCTGAATACAGAACAGTTACGTAGTTCTGACACTTTTTGACTAACATAACTTACGAAAGTGGAAGGGAAGAATGTACAGCTTATTGACGGAACATACTACTTACAAAGCAGGTGAAAACTCACCGACAACCGACGACCGGTTTCTCCCTTCTTAGGACTTATTAAGAAGACCTAAACCTCTAATTTCCTTTGACTTCTGTTCTCTTTTAACCTCAATGGGATGTACTTAAGCAGACCAGTTTGGTCAAATGAATCCCAGTTGAATCTTTCTTTGTGCCATTCATCGACTGGGAAGTCTCCTTCGTGCTTTCACTGGTGCGGTATTCAAGATATCAGGTCAAAACACAAAGTTAGCGAACACTCGGGGATCGCTTCTGCCTGATGGGCCATAGTGATAACAAAGCTTTTCTTCTCGTTCTCCAGCTTTTCAGCAACCTTACAAGTAGTGTATCTCGATTATCAAACCACATAGAACTTAAGGCGTTCCTTCTGCAGCGCATTAAGTTATCGAATATCACAAAAGAGAAGTTGAACTGGGGTTTTAGTGGGTCGCCCTTTAGTTCCACATTAGTTTGCAAATGACTATTTCGCTGTGTTTCACACGTTTTATGAAACGAAGCTGGTGTCCCACGAAGTCGTTACCATATTCCTTAGCGATTTAGGTTAGAAGAAACCTCAGGAAGTTGGCAGGTACTCCATCTTCGCCAGTGTTATATCTGCTCTCCAAAATGGTCACATTATAAGCTGTTGGTAATATGAGCCTCTTTTCCGTACTTCGAGAGTATTGGTATGACTCTCGAAGTGCCTTTCTCAAGAGGATCATTTTGGTTGTTGTTCTGACCGTCTACTCCAATCAACACAACTTCGAATCCATGGGGGAACGGTGCCTACAACTGACGTATCACGGGTGTTTGTACCGGTTTCGTGCGCTTAATCGTAAGTATCGCCTCTTTTGGAGCCGCAACACATTTTACCCACCAGTTGGTTGATTCTTCACTTTTCCGAATATGACGCACTCTGAAAAATCAATAAGTTCATCAGTAATTAATCTTTTCAAAATAGCTCGTAGTGAATAACTTTATAAACCATACAAGAGAGGCTGCTGACCGTATCGTTTAAGATTTATCCTTTACGAGAAGGATTTGTCGCATCCTACAGGTGCACAAGACATTACTGGACTCAAAGGCTGGATACTGAAAGAAGCTATCTCAGGAAATTGATCGTTGACCAACAAAAAGTGAACAACCTGATAGGATAGCTCTGCCTTTAGACACTGGTCGACAAAAACGTCAAACATCTATGCCTATAAACTACTGGAATTGGGTCCATTGAGGGACAACCGCCAGTCCTCTTGTGATGTACAATAAATGTGAGGCGACAGTCCACATCCAGTTATATTTATTGCAAAGAGAAGAGTTTTTTCTGTAAAAGATAGTGAAATATAGTAGAGCTAAATTCAAACGGAGTACCAAGGAACCAGAAGAGGTATGCCGCCTTGAGTTTTTGGCTCGTAGCTCACTGGCCGAACTTAAACGACATCAAAACCGTCCGACGTTTTGATCACCACTGATGATCAAGTGTTCTGACATTCATTCAGTTTCAACTCAATTTCTACCAAGTACAACTCACACAAGGCCATGCCAGTTAACCTCGGTCCTCTAGGTTAGTTGTACTTGATAACCTGACAGTGTTCTATGAGGAAGTCCACCACTGCTCCTCAAACAGTAGTCAGTTTTAGCTGATAAACAGTCAACAATTTTGAATGCTTTAGGTTCTTGGTTGCAACCAAAATGACTCGTACAGGCCGCTGATTTCATACAAAGTTGTGAAATAGACAGTCAAGGTCGAAAGTATCCAGAAAAAGCTAGGTGATTCACGTTGGCCACCTAATTCTTTCGTTTACAGACAAGGCAACCAGTAGGGCGTACTTTTAAATTGAAAAAATCGAGTAAACAGATCGAAAGAGTCCCTGATCAAGAAACTTGTCACCAATGTACCAGGCTTACGCAGTCGTCCAACAAATCTACTACGTTTAGTAAAAATGCCTTTGTCGCCATTGAGCACTGATGCAAAGAGCGGCAGGTCAACATGAAGTCCGGACTTTCACGTTTGACTTAGTTGTGAAACCCCATTTACAGTCCTTCACGAATAATGATCCAACGATAGACTAAACAAGTTTAGAGCGCAGATTAATCCATCTGTGGTCAGTGAATTTGCACTGAGTGACTGATAGATGAGAAACCACTTTTCGAGTTCTTGGTGTACGGGACCATCACCAGTCGGCTGGTTTATCCCCTTATCGCACATCTTTCAGCGAGTTGCCGTAAGGTCCATGAAACCCAAGTTCGCTAGCTGACCATGTTTTGCACCATTTAATTTTTTAATTACTGACCTGCTTGCCAGGAAGTTACATACACGATTTCAAGAAGAGGTGCTCCTAGACCGTATAAGGTTGACACAAGTTGACCCAAGCATTACTACTAGCTTGCTTTGAATGCAATTCTACTGAGGCCAAAGCATTTGAAACGGTATCACCTGTGAAAACACCACTCTGCTTTCCATCGTTCACCTTGGATTGAAAATGAGATGAACGGGTGTCTATTTTTGTGCCATGCTATTGTCACGTTTCCTTGTCTATCTGGTCCTGATTATTCCACTCCTGATAGGGATTACCTAGGCGATCGAAACGCTGATCAGTAAAGATCGAAAATACCCACGTTCGGGTTCACACTAACGGTGGATCACATTTTCAGGGGTAGTCAAAACCCGCCTCCATAAATGCGTTATCCGTGTTTTGTACTGTCTTTAAAGAAAATGCACTTTACCAGGTTGGCCCAGCCCGCAACTTTGAGAAGTGTATGTTCCGCGATGAATATCTCAGAGTAAGAAACAGTTCAAGGCCTTTGACATGAGCGATTCGATGTCTTGAGTGAAGCAGAAGAGCATCCTCTAAGTTACTGGCAGAGCAGCGACTTTGCAAACAATATTATAGAAGAGTCCTGGCGTCTGACCGTCTGGAATGAATAGCGTTACGAAAGTGAATGTTCTTGAACGCGCTTCGATACCCAAATTTTCCAAAAATTTAAGAAACTAGAGTGCTCAACTTTTTGGGCAACAACGTTGATTGACAGGATACAGACGTAGTTTATGAAAACAGCAAGAATTAGAGCCAAACGTACGATGTGTTTGGAATGTAGGTAGTTCGGGTGCGCTGCTTGGTTGTTGGTCTGTTCGCCGAGCTTGACACTTGGATTGCAAACGTTTCATCACCAATCGAGGTGACATCGTCAGTGCAGGTTTGACGACCCTGTCACCTCGATTGGTGATGAAACGTTTGCAATCGAACTGCCAAGCTCGGCGAACAGACCAACAACCAAATACGATGTGTTCAATAGATAGCATCAAAAACATACAATATCTGTAGATTTCACGATGAGTGAGGCATCATAACATGGAGACTGGAAGCTTGTGATGAATTCTCGCCAAACGCAGCGTTATGTTTAAACACCAAAACAGGCTCGCACCGTTTACCAACTCGCCTCAACTATGAAGTCGCTTTCAAGAATGTCTTGGAGGTGCCAGGTGTCTACACCAGCAATCTTTAGCCGAAAGATCCCCAAAATCTCTGTTGTGTTGTCACGATGTTTACGAACAAGACTCCTGAAGCACTTTCCAAAACGGCGTGAATTCGGTAAAATGAAGGTAGCATTGAAAACTGATTACGGTATTCTACATAAAGGCTCCGATACAATTTAGGAAATCCAATCATGTCCAATTATTGGAGGGAAATTCAATCTATCGACCAAGCCTAGCACAGGTGACGGATAGTCTTCAGAAACGAGGAATCAAAGCTTTTTAGAGGCTAAGAATGTATTTAATTGAAAGAAATCAGTTTGACCACAATGCCGTTGAAAATATCGGGTTCCAGTAAAAAAAACACTGGCCCAGGTCAAAAATTCTTACTAGAATACGGTTTTATAGATCTTTGGTAGCAAAAATGCCTTCGATAAAGTGATTTGATATCTCCAGTATATCTGTTTTCTTGGTTGTGTTAAGGTTAACTGTAATTTTGATACAAAAGCCCGTTCTGGTTTCTATTCTCCATAAAGTCACTCCTGGTGTCAGATTTTAGGAAAATCCTATTGTTTTGTAATTTGCCCACAGCTTGCTAATGACATTACTGTGATCGGACATCCCACATGTAAAAATCTAGGGTTACGGTAACATTTTCAGCAGTAGAAGAGAGATGACTCAAGTGGTTAGAGCGCTAATTTACTGACCGGAAGGTCCGTGGTTCGAATCCGACCTCCGCCACTCGACTTCCTCTAACTAGGCTTGGGCAATCTGACAGTATCCCAGTCCTCGTGCAACCTTCGAATGGCATGGCAGCTAGGCACTGAAAGGGTGCTACAGCTGAACGCTTCGTCTTCTTTCAGCAGTTTGGATGGATGGCAATGCACACAATTGCCAAAGATGAGTATCTTTGTCTGGAATTTAGATAATCTTAACGAAGTTGAGGTGAGAACTTAGCAAAACTCCGGGCACTTATCTAGGTTATACCTAGTAATGCGAGCAAAAATGAGTACAGTCCATAGGCTGTGAACAATATCTCCAGTTCGGTTCTTTGCTCACTAGTTCTCTTGTGAATCAAGATTATACACTTCCCTTTTACATGTTGGTAAGAGCGTTTCGCTTAGTCCACACCGTCACCTGAGGTCCCCATCCACATTATGCCTCTACGAGTACTTCTATGTGTAACTACTCTCCATGACTCCCGGTATGAGTCCCGACATATGGTACAACTATATATATATATATGTATATATATATGTAAATGCGGGATCACTTATTTTTCCCGTTTCCTCGCACAAAAAGTTACCTTCATTTCAGGGAACAAGCCAAAGTGCTAGTTATTGGAAAGATGCCTTCGGTAAATATTTATTACTTCAGCAAGAAAAATGCTTTATTGCCTCAGAGGCGTTCGTTCCGACAGGCAGAAAACAATAGGACCGTCATCACAAAAATTTTCAATTTCAGAATGATCGAGGTATCTGCCTGTCTGCAGTCTGCGAATTTGAAACGTTTTGGCAAACAGCGCACCAAAACATAGCACTTTTGGTTTCAGAGCGTTACAGGTTGAAGTAGCAAATATGGACGACAAAATTTCAGGAAATAGGGCCGCTTCGTGAGCCACTAGAGTTTTTCAAATGTTTACTATTTGGTGGTCGAAAGCCTTTCTGTAATGACCGTTCAGGGATTGTTCTATTGTAAACAGCGGAATATGATCAACTAATTCGAACAACCCTCTGTCATGACCAGATCGAGGTTTCTTGTAAATTGACAAAACGCCTGTTGAATTAACATACCTGAATCCACTGAGTTTAATTGATAGAAGAGTACGACAGCCAAAATAAGCATGGGTGTGTTTCCAGCACACCTGAGTGAATATTCTTGTGGAAGACTGAACCCACTTATACCCAGAGAACCAGGTTGTTACCGAGTGTTTGACAGAATATAAAACAAGTTTTCCAAGGCAAGCTTTCAGGCAGAAGCTATAGCGAGACAGAACAATTAACACAGAGAGATGAAGACAGTGTATTGCTGAGGAGTATTATCATTCTGATTGAAATTTCGGTTATAAATTATTTTGAGTTGTACCATTTTATCTCAACTAGGAAATTTCATCAACAGGGGCCGTACAAATGAGTTACTGAGTAGGGGGAATCGGTTCACTCACAGAAAGAAATGGGAGTGCAGGGCAGATCCAGAGCACAGCCAGCACGAGTCTACTTCTAAGCAAAAGTTTGGGATTTTGTAGCGGATGGTGATTGTCTAACCTCCCGAAAGCGTACGAAATCTCACAGATTATGATTGATTGCTAGGCGTCAAGCACAGAATATTGTGTAGAGGTTGAAAGATTTTTGAAGTGTCCAGGTAACATACTGCTCATAAGGTCTCTGCTCTTCGCTTCAACTAAGATTCAGTTGATTCCCCGAAATTGGTGCGCAAATGAGTGTGTTTCGGCGATCCAGGGAAACAGTTTCCCATCAAACCAATATCTTACTTTGTGATTAACTTGCGGTCGTCGGTAAGACAATGTAATAGTTCACACGCTAGCTGATGGTACCACTTTTCAGTTTGTCTTCTGGTTGCGTCCCGATTATGGGGGGACTGAAATATAGATAAACTATGGAGGCGATAAATGAATCCGGAAAGTTATTTAGTCCCCTCTCTACCGATTAAACTATCTCCATTGTTCAGTGTGTGAACCAGATCGGATGGACGTTCTGCATAAATAATTATTCCAGGGTTTTTAGCTTTTGTCATAAGCCGACACTCCTGGCCTTTTCACTTAGACATCTGATAGGATTTCAGTCGGCTTCAATGCCAGTCACACTGTCAAAATACAGACACCGACCAGTTCATGTGTAGCTACTGTTTACATCTTACTGTGTCGTTCAGTCCACCATCTTCACAATATACAGCAAATTAAAACAGCATTCTTGTTCGGGATCCAATAAGAAGCTAGAGCTCCGATGAGCTGAGCCAAAACGAAACCTTTCAGAGCATCAATTGAGTTGATGTCTTTTGCTGATTGAAAAAAAGCCATTGTAGACAATGGGCTGCTCATTGGGTGTGCCACGGGAAGTGCATTGTACTTCATGTACCACGGTTACTGAGATCATTTCGATAGCCCATCAACGGTTTCGCCTTTTACGGTAAGCACAGTCCCTGAGTTTCCGTCCAGTCTGTGTTCACCTAAACTGTATGTAATCAAAGAAATGTAGCCAGTTGCAAATTATGTTGGTTAACCGAAGACCAAAATGAGTCCCCATTGACACTCCAGTCTATGATATTCTTGAGCTGAATGTGCTTCAAAATGCCGCCTACCGTCTCATTTGATACCATATTCAAGATATCGCTGTATCGTTTCGTGTTCTTTAGTTCATTCATAAAAGCGCTCGTTGCTTTCGATCAAATTCATTTCGTATCGCCACCTCTTTCTGTCACTGGGTTTTTAGTTGTCGGAATGAAATGTGATTTCTGTGAGGATATTGATGATAGCTACTTCCCATGCTGAATGTACCAGTATCAAAACCACCGAAACCAATAAAGTTACATCTATGCCCCATCAATCGTTTAGTGGTACATTCACAAAGCGTGGAGTGGACTTCCAGAGGTAACATTCCGGACCACCCTCGACGCTGCATTTCATTTGTCCCCAGGCCCATGAGCACAAACAGACCGGCAAACCGTCTGATTGGAACATGACGAGGCGACTGAAACATGTCAATGATGGATGTCAGGGGTCAAACTAATTTATACATTTGAGTAAGACAGTACAGCACAAACAGACCGGCAAACCGTCTGATTAGAACATGATGAGGCGACTGAAACATGTCACTGATGGATGTCACGGGTAAAACTAATTCATACATTTGGGTGAGACAGTACAACACAGGAATCACTTTGGCTCGTTAATCGGGCACTGGTATCATAAACTAGTCAAAGCCGACTTCAGTACTCAGAAAAATTGATCGCACGTACACTCTGAGTAAACCGCACGTTCAGTCTGCCTGATATTTCCACGATGCTTGTAATATTTTCGATCAAATGATGATTATAAACGTCTTGAACCACTCAAAGAGGCTAGCAGAGCAAACTAGCCAGAGTTGCTGAATTGAGAGATTGTGGGCACTTGATAGGAAGATGTTTCAACATGTATCAGAAGAGTGCTTGAGGGAAAAGAAAGCCACTGCTAATTAGTGGCTTGAAGTTTTGATTACTGTTCGGAAGATAGATTTAGGGACATCGTGCTAGCTGCCTCAAACCGCGCCCTAGTAGCGAAGGCGACAAAGTTGCCGTCGGGGAATACTGAACAGCAACGGCGGAATAACCTCTACTCCATTTATGTTTCATCAATGCACCGGAGATCTAAAGACGTGGAGGAGTGTTTACGGGGCATCGATGAATAAAAAAACACAGGTAACAAAGTGAAAATATAATCATTCATTCGTTGCCATACAACTCGAAGGAAGCCATTTATGTTTCATCAATGCACCGGAGATCTAAAGACGTGGAGGAGTGTTTACGGGGCATCGATGAATAAAAAAACACTGGTGACAAAGTGAAAATATAATCATTCATTTGCTGCCATGCAACTCGAAGGAAGTAAGCATTACCAAGCCGATACTGGAACAGACGCATTGGTCAGGTTTGGCCTACGGGCTACCGGCTCTAATCACTGAGCTACCTCGATCTCAGTAATTAGTTGCGTGGCTTGAACAGATGATCTTCATTTTGACATGTTCTTCCTGAGGGATGCCACCCGATTGATGGAATAACTAAATGGTAAGCCGTCATTCTTCTTATCAAGGAGAAGGGGGTACGGAGCAGTTCTTGGTTGCCTAGCAATAGTAGCTTCGTAATGTTCCGGATCGGCGATAAGCAAAATCTGCCACTTGCTGTACATTTGGCCAATGTCATCAACTTTTCTTTCAATCATTCCAAGGTAATAGTCAAGTTTAGTCCCAGTAGACTTTCTATTGCAACGCCATCTGTCTGTCTGTCCGTCTGTAAGCGCGACAGTCAAAAGTCAAATGAATATTTTATGAACGCAATAAAGTAGTTTCTGTTGGAATAATTAAGTGGAACGGATAAAGGCATACCAGGAAAAGTTAGATGCGATATTGGTAAACACTGCTTTTATGAGCTGACAGAAAGCTTCTGAACGTATGTCAGAGGAGACGTTCATTTATTCTTGGATATCCGCTGGCGGACAACAGTCCTTCAAAGAATGGTATCCCTGAACTAGTGTCAAACTGGGGCTCAAGATACCAAATTAAAGATGGTTACACTTCTTGTTCAGTGAAGTGTACTTGAGTAGGGTTGAATTAACGGGACCCTCAAGCTACCGTTTCCCTGACACATCATTTTCAGCGTGGAGTTAACTTTCACTTAGTGCCTCTCTCATCTCATGCTTGCAACGTTCATAACTCGTTCCGTCTGAAGAAACAAAACATTATCAATTTGTCTCAGTTCCCAAGTAGCCCACTGATGCTGTCGCCTGGGAACGGATGTAAATTAACCAGACAGTTTTCATAAAGGAAACTACTAACAAGATTATTGAAAACTCTTCGACAGTCCACGACTGGTTTCGCCCTTCTTGGGGCTCATCAGGTAGGCGCAGTCCCCGAGTTTTCGTCAACCTTATGTTCTACTTGAACCAGTTGAGTCTCTCGTGAAAACCAGATTGATTTGCAGATGAATGGATTACTCGAAAACAGTCCAATTTCGATCCAAGTAGTACACAAGGTTGACGGAAACTCGGGGACTGCGCCTACCTGATGAGCCCCAAGAAGGGTGAGACCGGTCAACTGGACCGTCGAAGAGTTTTCAGCAATCTTGTGAGTAGCTTCTTCTATAAAATATGCGCCCTCGTGGAAACCAAATTGATTTGCAAATTAGTTTATTTGTCGGTAACCAGATAGTTGTACTAACCTCGTTCTCATTTAACCAGCTTTCTTTTCAGTGACACTGACATGGCTTCTCTGCAGTGATCACAGAAGTTTTCCAATGGAACCATTACATTTAGTTTCATTCTAATTGGAACTCGTCAGCAGTGCACATCTCAAGAGGATGCCCTTGTCAGTTTTTCTCCATAGGTTGGCTTCACTTGCAGGAAGAAAGTGCAATTAAAGGCCTCAACTCTCCTCATACCAGAAGCACTTTGTTCGTCCGCTTTCTGAATGATACCGAAGAAAGCAGACATCCACAAAAAGTACTCTAATCTCCGTTCGGAGGCAATTTCGTTCAATTAAACTGTTTTCCCCTCATGCACACTTGAGAATATAGGACTGATCCTCGGGTGACACAGCGCTAGAAGACCGAGTAGGTTTTTGACTCGACGCCATTTTGTCTGTACTCGAATCGCATTCAATCCGTCGTCTAAAAAATTATAATTTTATGCATAGCAAGCGTACAATTTCTCTCCTATCCCCTAAATAAGCGCCGATTCGCGGCGAATCCGTTAACTAATCCACTCCACTTTGCGGTGACAAAAATTGATCAGTTGTTCCAAACCTAATCAACAAATACTTTTGTCCTAACATCTTTTCAGCAACCAGGCATGGCGGAGGAGGTAGTGCTCAAACCCGGAGAGGAATTCCTCTGTACACAATGCAATCTGTCACTGATTGGTCAACGTTACATCCTCAATGATGAGAAACCCTATTGTGTTGCGTGCTATGAACAGTTGTTCAGCCACACTTGTGAGCTGTGCAAGGAGAAAATCAAATGTGACTCCAAGGTAAACCAAAAAGCCTAATTGATGGTTTTTATTGTTATGAAAGGCCCACTTACCTAATGACGCAATTAAGTAATTAATTTTTGATTTCAAAGGATATAGCCGGAACGAGTGACACATGTCCACTTATCTACTTCCGCGGTGCTTATATACTTATTTGCCTGAGAAAAAGCACTTCCGCGTAAGTGATATCAGTCCCACAACCATTTTCTGGAAGCCGCTCTTCTCCACACCAAGCAGTGAAGCGAAAAAACCAACTCAGAATAGTTAGGTACGGCAACCAGCGAGCACAACAGAAGCGTTTGCTGTCCGATTCTTTCACCCAGACTTGTGTGCCCGGACGCAGTATATTGTCAGTCTACGATTTAGAGACCAATGAAATGCTCAACCTGAAACCTCCGGACACATTTTATGATATGTTAGTAAAAACCTAAAAATGAATCAAAAGACATTTAAACTCATGCTCGAGAAGTAGATCGTTGCATACTTCCCCAGGACACTCTAAGTTAACATCTTTCGAGACATTTTGAGATTCCAGTCGGTCGATTTCAATAAATTCGTCTGTGTGTCTTTTTAACCAAGCCCGGATGTCTTCGCAATGAGAGGGTGTATACCACGCGGCTCAAAGGTTGCTTATCCGTGATCAGCACCCCCTTGACATTTTCACATGGTTTACTTGCCAGAGACGAGTTAGCGTCCCTAAATTTCGCACAGCTACATACTACTAAAACTTTCGGTTTGCTACTGCTTCTTCTGGCTGACTGTAAGAGCTGGAAACTTTTTTAATGGAATCTATGGATCCAAAAATCCACTGAATAAATAGAAAAATAGCATGTCTACTCGAAAGCGAGAACGGATTATTTTCAATCAAGGGCCGTCAGACATCTGGAAAGAGAACAAAAACGGGTTTAAGGCTCTTTATCCAAGAGGGATTCACAAGCAAAATGAATAAAACTGAGAGATATCCGCTGGAATCACGCTAAACGAACTAGTTTCTGGGTATAGATGCCGTTTTCCCTACAGGAGGACGCCCGAAAAATTCCTAACATGCTTATATAACTCGCAATTCACACAATGGTCTGGAGATCATGTATGAAAAACGTGAAGAGCGCATAGAAGTTTAAATTCAAGCTCGTCGATTCTGTCATAAAATGGTAAAACCCCTTATTTGTACTATAGACCAACTGTGATAGGTCTGGGATTTTATCAGGTTCATCAAAGTAGGGTCAACTTTCATCAAAATGTTCTCCGCCTGCTCTGCTGACTACCGTGCTCCTGTAAATTTAAATCTGTTCCTTCTGTAATTGGAGTGGCCAAACGGGCGCCAGACGGGCGGAACGTCAAACTTTAAAGAAACTCTTAATGACTGGATTCTTAATAACCGTATGGAGATGGATGAATGACCGTTGTGGTCCAGCAATTCAATGCTATTCCCTGAGGTGGCTTTCATAAATCGCTGACAGTCCTATGCACTATATGGGTAAGTGATCCGTGAAAATCCCAGCTGACCTGCGACACACTTCATGGCTCATCTGCAGCAAATACACCTTAAACAGATCCCCCGCCGATCGATAAATCCATTCAGTGCAACCTCTGACAGTCAGATATTCATAAGGAGGTTATCTATCTGAATTCACTAGGGAGTTGATCAGTTTGGCGGACTAAAAAATCGAAACATCAAAGTAATAAACACTTAAACCGACTTAGTTTCACTAGGTTCTCGGCCCGGTGGAATTTAACTTAATTCGAGACAGACTCGCATTCATATATCTAGAATGAGCTGATAGAATCATTCATTCCAAGTTACATGTATCCCATAATGCTCTTCGTAACCGTTCTGTCGGGATATCCAGTACAGGCGGAGTCAAGGTCATCTTTACCTCATATGAAGGTGGTATCATCTCCTATGATGATTTGACCCCATGAGCAGTTCCTTATCTCGGGCCAGATTAAGCGGTTTATGTTTAGTTACCTTCCGTTTACAAGAGACTTTTGTGCCAGCGCCCAGTAGCTTCAATGAAATTGAAGTCCAATTTCGGGAGCTAGTCACTTAATCCCTCAATCACGAATGAGGGTCTCCCTAGAGGATGCAAAGTGTCATCAAGTTCTAACTGTATTTTGGACAAGTTTGACAATTTTTGCTGAACATTCTACACTACTTTTCTTAATTTGTTCTCACTGTATTCAGCTTAGTAAGAGTGCCCGTGTACTTACTCACATTTTGACGTGGTTTACTTTCTTGTGGTAACTAGCGTTGCTTATTCTGGCTAGGCGGTAAGATGTCCTTCATATATTTTCAGTCAGTGTAACGGGAAGGCAAAACAGAGTCGGAGCTGGGTTTCTATACGGTAAGTGTAAGTGTACGGTAGTGTAAGATAAACTCATAGATTATACAAACCTCGACAGTAGATACTCGTCCAAAACAAATGGTCCACTTGGACTACAGAAGTACAGAGCAAGCGAACAAACAGGCTCCCACGTGCGACAGTCACACGTGCACAAAGTCAGCTACATATGGCCGGATGACCTTAAGGCCAAATGGGTGAAGAGGTAAGGACAAACAAACGTCAGTTCATATACACGCACTAAACACAAAAATGGGGCGGGGGTTACAAATGGAGAATTTCAATTGTCAACGTAATGGATGATACACTCAGAATGAGTCTAGATGATAACTACTATGGTTTACACGATTCACTGTGAAGCTGTACTCTGTCCCGACAATGGTAACCGGGTTCACTGACAAAAGAACTTAGACAGAGTTTCTTTGAAAACGTTCCGGGTCACATAATCGATCTCCACAGTTCGTTCACAGTCAGGAGATAATCTGTGGCCGATATGGCTAGCTGGGGGATCAATCGTCTAATCGTCTAATTCCTACATAACAGAACCGCACTGTTTGATATCCGGAGGGTTGAAAGACCTACTCTATTGCTAATTAGCCTTCACAGAAACGTTTTCGATCATTAGTTTCAAGGTTTCTGTGGACCCTACCTCTATCGATTAAAACACCGAAGTCCTATTCAGCTATCAGTACCTCCCTAATGGCACACATACGTCAGCTCATTGCCAGCTAATTTTGAAAACGTACATTGTGTTTGGTTGCTATACAGAGCGTGATAACATTTGATTAAATGGACAATAACGATAGGCCCCGTTTTACCAGAGGAAATTTTATTCTACTTTATTATAAGTTGTCCGCTGCGGCCTAAACTTTCTGTACCAAGTCAATTCGAACAAGGACTACCGAGGTTGGAAAAGATTTGTTGTACCCAAAAGGTCGTTGCAAACATATTTTCTTGGGCAATCCCTTGGTTCGCCGTTCTAATAATCGAGGAATTCTATGTGAAATCCGGTGAAATCGGAGTTTTAATTTCTTTTCTCCAGGAATAAGAAGGGTAACCTTGACTAAGGCCTGTGTGAACCACTGTTCTCTGGTTCAGGATTTCGGTCTCATAGCGAGAAGCAAGGACTATAGAGGACATGACCTTGTGTGACGGAACAGTACTTAGCTGCTCACGTTAGTTCAAGCTTATTACACGTAACTGCCATTCGATGCCATTGGAAGGCCCGCAACCATCCGAGCGTGTGACCAGACGGGAGAAAAAGTGGCCCACGCGGCGGGTACTTGGCACAAAGCGTGTAATCATCTAACTGATCCTCTTGACGCCGTTCTGTCTTGTCTGACAACTGCCAAATCCTTCAATATCATCTGTACAATGACATCGTTTTCATGTTCAACAAGCATGTTACCAGTAGAGAAACTAACCAAAAAACAGTCATCAAGATAGATGATCTCTGTAACCTGGTACTTTCTATTAAATACACATGTTTTAATTTGATATGACCTTGAAGCCCATGCTTAATTTTTCAGGAATGATGTATCTAATTTAGTGGCTGCTATTCTCAGTGTGTACAAAACTGGACTTGGAGAAGGCTAACCATAAGCTGTTCATACGCCTGGGTCTTAGGTGGAAAGATTCCTGTATCACACGAGAACATACTGCACCAGAAATAAGACGCCCTAATCGATGCCATTTAAGTACAAGACGAACTTGCGTAGGAAGAGAACACAGCTTCCACAAGACGGAAGGCTGTATGACTCAGGCTTGGGATGCTCGTGTGCATACGAAAAATCTTTGCTAATCTGCGAAATTAGAATACCTAATCGTTATGACGTAGCGTCGCTTAGTTATCTAATGACGGTGTGACTTAGTTATTTAAACGGCTGCTAGCACAGGGTTTCGAGTGGAACTTCTGATGTGAAAATCGGTTTCAAGCACATTATTAATGAAGTTTAATTTAGTAGCATGGTACATGGCCTTCTGTTGTATTTTGCGCTGTCTTTACTATGGCTGAGAGGAGACACTGGTGGAAATGTTTTGGTGAGTGACCGCATGTCTCCCTCCGCCAGCAACAGAGGCCATATCCTACAATTTCCGTCTTACTTTATGGTCCTCTCGCACCAACAAACAAACCTTGCGCATATCAGTGGAAGGAAGAAGGCGTTCGCTGTGGAGGTATTTATTAGAAAATGCCAACTGACTGGTTACAAACCATTGGGCAGGGAAGCAAAACTCTCATTTGCATCTTATCTACAAAAACTGGACATCTATCTTCTCCTCATCACATTTCCTTGAGCTTTCCGAGATACTCACCGACTTCAATCATTCATTGCTCAAATCCAAGCAACTGTAACAAAGCGACTCCACAAATTCCACGACAGATGTCGCCTTTTCAATAAACAGCGACTCCACAAATTCCGCAACAGATGTCGCCTTTTCAAAAGATGTAAAGCGAAATTCCAAGAACAACACATACTACTCGCATGGCTCCCCATCAATAGTATTACCGTTACACCAGTTTGTTAGTAACGCAAACGGTGGCGTCATGGATTCGCGGTGTCGGATAGCAGCGCGCTTCATTGCTTCGGCTAACTTTTCCAAATAAGGGACAGGATTGTTACATTTTTAGTGCAAAAAACCTTGCAGTAGCCGAAAACTCGACGCGGTCATCTTTAATTAGTTTAGACCGACTACCTGAAAAGTTCATCAAACTTTGGTCCACTCACTACAACTCACACTTGCTTGACCAATAATGATTCCGTTACCTTCTACGGGGAAAAATACCTCATCAAGTTGGTATCTGCGTGGGCCTTTCTGGCTACTATGACCTTACTGTGGTATAAACGATGATGTCAGAGCAGGTTATGTAAATTCTCACTTGGGTTTTCCTTTTGTCAGTGACGCCAGCCTGTACTGAAAATCTGAGAGTCACTGTACAACGACTTAAACCTTATTGGAAATCATCACTAGTACTCATCTCACGAAACTCAGAGATTTTCGATCCCAAGACCTACCAGCCAGTGGTTGAACATTTAACCGTTCGGCTACCAGTGCGATTGGATTTCACTTGGACAGAGACCAAATCACATAGCCCCGTCTTGTCTGGCCCCTCGAGTCGATACATTCGACCCGTTTCCTTTATACTCCTCTAGATGAAAAGTGCGAGGGTATGCATAAGTATGCGCACAGTGTAAGTTGTTTTGACAGACAGCTGACGCTACAAGCGCCCTCCTTTACTACTTAATATAGGGTGAGAAAAGGCAACATCTGTTCAGTGAAACCCACCTGTTTCTGTTTATTTTAATGTTGGTTAGATGTTTCGGGTAAGTTGTTTTTTCGTGCACAACTGAGTGTTGTCTATAGAATACGTTTGTTAGTGACATGACGCATTGTTTTATTAGAACAATGGATGCATCAGTAGGCGCGCAATACGAAACGTAGGCGGTCTTTTGTCCATTCGGTCTAGCTGACCTCACCGTAGCTTTGCACCGTAGCTTAATACACGTTCACTTACTTTTGCTCAGGTTGCTTCTTGTTCCTTGTGTGTCACTTGGACCGGCAACTTTGCGGGTGTATGCTCACCTGCTGATTGTTTGAATGCTCACAGGTTTTTGCGCAGACCCGTGATGATAACTTGGTGGCCCTAAATGGTTTGTTACAGACTCTGTCACGTTAAGGACTTTTTATCAAACCGTTTCAAAGTGACCAGAGGATAGACTCTCACATCGCGTGCTGCAGCAGATGGCTGACATGTGTACGGTCAAGTGCTGCAGAACTTTCGTCTGAATGCAGACTTGCACGTACAGGTCTGCTGTCATTAATACATTAACTAATGGTTTGTCCTCAGCTGACATCAGTGACTTGCATCAAGTGTCCACCTACAAACAAAAAATACGACCATTCTTTTACTATGCCGTATTTGAAGCAATGCCAATGATGTTTCAGTCCCCGTCCAACTTTTGTGTTCAGACTGGCTTACAACAGTGTGTGAGTCAAAAACCATACCTCTACTTTCGAACTGAAAGAGATACGACACAGACTTTCAAAAACCCTGTGATTTCCTTAAAATTTCTAGTGTTTTCAGTGAAACAGTGATGATAATGGATGCCTAACTGAGCCATTTTTGTAGAATTACATCCAAACTTTTGATTTCCATAGAATGTACTGAAAGATTTTACGGAATACGTCACCTGTCTTACCCTTTGTCTGCGAAAGCCAGCACAGAGCCTTGATACCCCGTAAACATGAAGTCCAACAATGTAAATTTAACTCAAATGGACTAACAAACTAAATGCAGTTAAAACAGAGTAGGTTTTTAATCACTCTGCTTAATTTCTCAACTCTTCACTGTTCAGTATGTAACTTGCCACGAAGCTGTTGCCTACAGGTCGATTGAGAAAGGAGGGGGTTAACGCTACATGATTGGCTCTTGATAATCATTGTATTTAAATTCTGGTTGGTCCGATCATAAGCTATGTTGCGTTGTGGTTTATATTTCCTGCTTTATACGGCCTCGCTGCTGGTGAAATCTCTATCCATTATCCTCTCTTCCGGTTGGTCCGTTCGTGATCCGTACTGCTTCGTGGTCGGTTGTTTGATTGGTTGGTGGTGTACCTTTTATTTTACGTGGTGATTGCCCCGTACCCAACTAGTGGTTCGTATTCATGAGCTTGGTTGGTTGATTTGCGGGTCTTCTCCCAGTTCGACTCTCGTTATTTTGGTGAAAGCTGGAAATTCCGATCCAATTAACTGATGATCGGAGTAATTGTGATCTGGCCAACCAGAATCGGAGTGCGATGATTACCAGTGGCCAATCTTATTACAGCTCAAAGCTGCTCTTTGTGAACTATATGAACGCAATCACGAAGACCGGGACTTCCGACCCAACAGCGCACTGAAAATGTCTCTTTGAATGGTTACGAAACGTCCGCAAATCAGCATCCAAGCTCAGCGAACAGATCAACAGCCACCTGATCAACTACCGATAAATGCACTCAAGCCATCAATACTCCAACACATGATGAGATTATGATTCACATAATCAGTTATCACATATATTAGACAATGTGTCAGATGTTACTGCAATAAGTGATGGCACGTTTTCTCTTGTATCATCGTCAGTAGAAGAGAGAATAATTAAGCGGTGAGAACCGTTTTTCGCTAAAAATGCGCAACAATACTTATCGTTTCAAAGTAGCGTTGGCTTAACTCTACAAGCTTTATTGGTGTAGTACTACGTCACTGGATGTTTCAAAACTGTCGATTGCTGGATGTTCCATAAGTTCAGAGTCAATGGATTGATGGTTTGAGCAGAATTATTACAGTTAGTCAGGCCGTGCAGTGAATGAACAGCTCATCGCATCGATGGTGCCATCGTAACGTGCTAGTCTGGTTCCTATCTGATGGCTGATCATAACGCGATTGCGTGGTCACGTGTACAGTCAACAAACATCTCCACTCAACTGGTAAGCGTCGTCCAGTTTAGCCCACAACGGGGAAATCACCCGAGTTTTCAAGGACGAGTTCATGGCCTGATGAGCCTGGGAACTTCGGACAAACAATACTCTAAGCACAACTTGAGTGACCAGCGTTCCTATAGGTGGCAACAGCAAAACAGAAGTACGGTTGATAAACTGATGGTTTCTCCCCAACAAAGGCTGGAGATCAGCCAATCCAATACCACGCTAATAAACACGAATTCGGAAACAAAAAGCATCTTATTTTCAAAGTTTGTGGGAAAAATGACTTTGGTGTTCTAGTAGTGCCGAACCTATGTGATTAGAGAGTTTAGAGTAGAAAAGATCATATGGGCAAAACAGTTGTGCGACTGCTCGAGTTATTGGTGAGTGTGAAAACCGGTAGACCTTAGCAAGTAACTACGTCTAGCGAGGGCTACTGAATACTGTTACCAAAACACCAAATACTGAAAGTAGGGCTCTGGGGTAAATAGGTCTTACCGATTCCTATTGCAACCGGCCTGTAGATCACTCGCTGAAATTTCTACTTAACCAGGGAGTTCGACATGTACATGGTGCCTGAGCTGATGAGAAAGAGAAACTCATTCGGCAACATTAGCCCACTGTTTTGAAAGAACTCTAATTTCATTTACAAGGACTCTTTTCTTATTCCCCGTTTACACAAAACTAGGCTTGGAAGGTACTGGCCTTCAGGCTACTCAGGTGGTTAGGAATTGCTGTTTCACATACCGTGCACTAAACAACTTTAGCGTCAACCAAATCACGCCTAGCCATTGTCCATTAGGATGCCCAGTGTAAACAGACTGCTTCTTGCTTAGGCATGACCTGTCGGTTGTGACTGCTCGTCAGATGGCAGTTTGGTCTGCTCGCTAATTTTGGCAGAGTCTGTACACATCTAGTCACCATGTGAGACAACAACCGAAGGATATCAAAACCAATGACTTCAGCTGAAGCTGTCGTTAAAATCGGTGCAACCTGCAGATGAATTCGCTTTACTAACAGCTTGGCTTTAAATTTGATCGATAATTTTGAAATCACGGCAGCCGTGAACAGGATGATTCTGACGGCAAGATTCTTGGTTCGAACCCACTTTCGACAAACCGACATGTGGACAGCTTCTGTTTGAGTTTGGACCAACTCACCATATTTCCAATGCGTCCTCTGGAACCTGTGACCTAGGCGACACAGGGCATGATAATCGAGGGGAGCAAATATACTACTCATAAGGTTGCTGGCTGCACACGATTGGTTTCGCCCTTCTTGGGACTTGTCAGGTAGGAGCAGTCCCCGAGTTTCTAATTGAACTGAAAATTGCATGAAATTTGCTAAATCCACTTGTTTGTTGACTGATTTGGTTTTGCGGGAGAATCACCTGGAACCCAATCGGATTTCTCGTCTCTGATTAGTGCAATACATGCAATATACATGTATCGCGATATCTTGAATATCGTATCAACTGAAACATGGGATTGGACCAGATTCGCAAAATTTCTAAATGACGAAAACATTGGTTTTCGATGGAGTTCGATGTTTAAAATTCGACTTCCCCGGTATTTCACAACAGTGACAAAATTCATCGTGGACTATCAAACCTCTCAGGTACGTTTGACTGAGTGAATAGAACTGCTGTGTAAACCATGTGCATGTCTAGTCAGGTGTGTTTGCGAAGCCATTTACCCATGACCAAGCAGTGCCGCTCATGTGATGCTCGTCGCGGCCTTTGAAGTCTGTTCATTCTGCTCAGCGTTAGTAACAATGAACCATTTCAAAGCAAAACTGTAACGAAGTATAGCATGCGAAAGTTTTCAAAACTTTTTAATAAAGTGACTCTGGCTGGGCAAGCCTTGGCTGCTATTCTACGTCCAACCATTACCAATCAGGCGGGACCAGCTGATGAATCGAACCTTGCCTGCGCATCTTATTCATTCTCAATAGTCCTGGTGTTGTTCAGAAGACGTCTCAAACATTTCTTGGAACGCCCTGTACGAATTTCAAAGGGGCACAAGACAAACCTAAAGATGAATCAGTACAGCCCACAAGGTCGACGGAGACTCTGGACAGGCTGCTTTTGGTTTCTAATTACTTAGTGGGAGCTGATCACACGGGCCCAGTTCTCGAACGTTTGTCAAGCTGATTTCTCACTTTAGCAGCAATTTGTGCGTATGTAGCGACAAACTTATTTGCGAATAAATTTTGTGTTGACGGGAGACTCGAATGGATTCCAGCTAAATCTCCTGCTTGTGATTTCCTCAAGTAAACGTGGTGCACAAAGGCAGTCTTATGTCTCAGTTGAAATAAAATGTAAAATTTGAGAGTATATTCCAGTACAACTCATAAAGTCCATAAAACCATGTATAGACGTGAAACACTACTCACAATGTTGCTGAAAATTCTTCGACAGCCCACAACCAGTTCCGCACTTCTTGGAGCTCATTAGGTAGGAATATCATAAACGAGGGTTTCAGCTGGGTTCCAGGTGATTCTCTCACAAAACCAAATTTGCTTGCAAATAAGTATATTTCGCTAACCGTATAAAAACCAGCTGAATACTGGTTTTATCTGGGCAGAGAGCTCAATATCCCGTAGCTTTCAGGTTTTACTTGAAGATACATTGCACTAAATTTCTTATCACATCTCAATACTGTTTTGTTTTGTATCAGAATATTGTGACACATCATGGAGTGTTTGTACTTTCGCAAGATGTCAGCACTCTGAGCGCTTGACTAAGGTATAATCTAAAAAACTCAGCAACAGAGTGAGAATAGAAGAGCTAGTCCATGCAAGTGGTAAACGCAATCGGGACGAAGATGGATTCTTCTCAAATCCGATTACAAAACCCATTCCATTCGCTTCTGTGGGGTTCACATTGTACATGATTACCATCGACAATTTCGTTATTTTTCGCACCGCCTTTCTAAACAGCTCTCAGGTTTAGTTTTTCAGTTCAATAAATACAGAATGCTTTGTTTTTCTTCACAAGAAACCCAACCTTGCAAGATCTACGTGTTGTTTCGAACCACTATGTCAGTTGGGAAATCAGAGCGAGCATCAGCTGTTTGGCCCAATCAGGTACTTGTTCATTTGAGTGGGTGTGCCAAAAACTGAGGCAAATTCGATCCGGATTATGTCGATACTACCTGTGATCAGACTAGATCAGTAACTGGAGTTCTGTATACGATGGTTTAGCTACTTTACCATCAATCTTTGGACATGTTTACCTTGTGTTCGAATTTCTATATCATGAATAGATGACAAATCATCAAGTGAATTCCAAATTGTTCATAAATTGAAGTGGATAAACTCTATTCCCATTATCGGGGGTGGGAGTATATATTTGAGGATTTTGTTCACTGACATCTAAAACGAACTCTCTGATAAAGCTCCATAAACTTAACGAATTCTTTCAATCCCTTAACACTTGAGACCCTCACTTGGGACCCACACACTGGGTATACCGCCCTTCCTTGAGTGCATGACACATAAGAGTGGTGGAAAACAGAAAGAATGACTGGAAACCCGCAGGGTATGGCACTCACCAGCATATCCAGAGGCTGTGTATGCTAGTATGGTTCCAGCAGCTCAACTTGAGGTAAGAAAGCGAATTCAAGACAGCGGATACCCAGTGGAATTAATTAAGCGGCAAGTAAGATGGGTCTTTGTCCCAACACTAGGAGTGGGTCGGGATAGCAGTCATCCTACACAAACCAGACATATCTGAAGTCATTGGCAGGTTAGTGAATACGGCTAACATTAGAGCAGCATTCCATAATGGAAAGACCTTACAATCAGTATTGGTGCAATTGAAGGATCACCTTCTGTCCCATCGTGACCAATTGACATCACATGCCCTGTTTCGATTTGATTTAGCCACATATGTTTCTCCCCACAGATGACGCAACCTTCTGACGTTTATGAGTAGGCAGTGCCATATAAAAGCTCAGTGATAGAACAGAACTACATTAGTCATATTACGCTTAAAGTTATACTTATTCAACAACTATATTGGGAACTGGTTTTCCACGGCTTGGGCAATTCACTTTGTTCCTGATGGGACTCTTGAAAAAAAAAACTACTTGTAAAGTCGGTAGGAACTCTTTGGCAACCCACCATCAATACTGCAGCAGGAAAATTACTGAACTGTTCTTTAGGTACACTGGTGAGTTAATTGTTGATTTCTATGAGTCACGTGCTCAGTGAGTTCGAAGCCGTATAGATCGCCCCACGAGATTTGTGCACGCAAGGTGGACCTGACCAGCAGCATTATGCCAATCTTGCAGCTTGGGTTAGTTTGATGACTAATGGTTGACCTCTGTTGGCGACTGATCTGACAACAGAATTTAGTTACACAATATAGAATTCAAGATTTCAACGTCCTAGCAACCTTGTTTGTGTCCACAAAAACTCCTAAAGCCTAACGTATGGTTACCGTCGTACTGGCCGAGTGACTAATCACCAATTGTTTCCTCAACACACTATTCCAAGTCTTTACTGTATTGTGCTCACAGTTGAGGATAGTAAAGTACTTGACAATGTTGTGAAATATAGATAGCTCGGGTGCGCTTCTTCGTTGTTGGTCTGTTCGCCGAGCTTGGCAGTTGGATTGTAAACGTTTCATCATCAATCGAGCTGACATCGTCAGGGTTAACGGCGACGTCACCTCGATTGATGATGAAACGTTTGTAATCCAAATGCCAAGCTGGGCGAACATACCAACAACCAAGTGAAATAAATGTTAACTTGTCGCAGCATCCATCTTCCATCTGGTCTAGTGGAATGACATTCATGTTGGTTATCCTTTGTCCATTGTCGTTCACGGTACTGCATCCTATCTTGACGGCACAGCACAGCCCACTCAATAACCTAGCATTCTTGCCAACAATGATCACCTGCACTCCAGTATGGCATAAAAGTATTATCGTCTGTTTATTCTGGTCTAGTTAGCATGCCACACCGAGTTAAGTGCACTGGTTCTTGCAAGCTTGCTCTGTTAGTCTCAGCATATGACTTGACAGATGTTCACACACAGACTAGTCTTAATTTAGGCTAACATTTCACCAGGACTTTCACACGGCAAGTTGTATACTTGGGTGCCGTCAGTATATATGAATTTCTGGGACCTGAACATTCTGTGAAATCCGCCTCTAGTCAGTCTTTTTGACAAACTGTGATTCGTAGGCATCCGTTCGCGGTAGCTGGTTGGTAAATCGTTTAGCATCCATAAAGCTCCTAGAATAAACCTATCCAGGAATGACAATGGATTTACCGTAAGCGATATCTATTTTGCTCTATTTGTATAAGGTTAGCTTCAGTATGCAGGAGAACAGTTTGATTTAAACACACGGACTTGTGTCAGGGGTGGTCCTCCAAGAGCAAACAGTTCGTGTTATTTCTATTCCCCTGTTTTGCTGTGGCACTACGGGAATTCCAGAGTACTAACTAGTCCCGAGGGGGAACAACAAGATACTCAGGAAGTTGGGTAGGCAACAGCAAAGCGACCAGCTCACTAATAACTGAGTTTTATCCCCCTCTTAGCATCATTTCAGTAATCGTCTACGATGAAACGGACCAGGTTCCACTTCACCCAAACGCTTAAAGACATATGAAGTCATTGGTAGTGTTCACCTTCCATCATTTGGTTAATCTTTACCGAGATTATCGATAGTTTCATTGAATTTTTGGTCACGTATGTGGTTTATGTATCCGGAAGGAAAGAGTTTTCGAATGTTTGCCATCGCGCATGACATGGCAGTTATTAAGCACAACACATAACAAGCTATGGTTGATAGAGTTCATGTGAACATAGACAGTGGCTAGTGCAGGAATATGCCGCCACAAGCTTGAGTTGATGGTCTACCAGTGTTTTATTCAAACTCCATGCAATGACTTCCAATTTGCCAAATAATTATCACAACGACAGACTACGCGCCTGAAGGAGAAGTCACCGCACGCAGTTGGACCTTAAATTACCCGAGAAAACGACAGAACGCATTTTGAAAGATCAGTGCGATAGCTGCAGATATCATTCTGATGTCACGGTTAATTAGTTTCACACAAAACACTCCGGTTCAGACTACCAGCAGAAAGATATTTTTAACTAACTGACCTTTGGTTTTTTGTTTGATATATTGTTATCTTACCATAAAATGAATGTCTCAGACTAAAAAAGGAAAAGCCTGTGGTTGTGGTTTTTGTACGCAGTACTGCGGCTCAGCAACTATCACCTTCTCTCATTTAGAAGTGTGCTAATCAATGAAGCGGTTTAAACTTGTGGAAAATAATTGAAAACAATTTAGTTTGCTTAATGTATTTGCTGAGAACCTCTTGGTCAGAAAATCAATTAATAAAATTGATTAATGAAATAATAAATAAATAAAATAAATAGATAAAAGTAAAAATTAATTAATTCTGTAGACTTGTTGCTTTGCTCTGGGCCTAACCTCTAATTAGACAATATTGAGTCTAAGTTTTTCTAGACAGTGTTTTCATAAAAAAGGAGTAGTGTGAAACCAACTTGGGAGAATGGCCAACCTAACCATAGGTCGTCAAGAACTCCCATTTAAATTTTGTGTGTAAATGAAGTACCAAGGAACCAAACAATTGATTTGTATGAAAACTTTCTGTCATTACACGTCGTTAGACGGAAATACCTTTCCACAGAACTCTGGTCCTCTAACTGAAGCCAGTCTATGCTAAAGAGCCCCAACTGGTATTGTACAGCTGTTTCATCTTTACTGGTATTCATCACTAGAGTTTGTCTCACGAAACTCCAAGAAGTTTTGAACCCGCGACCTCTTAGTTGGAAGTACGAAAAGCTCATCGTTTGACAGCAGGCGACCGATATGCAACACGAATAACTGGCAGCTTTTTTCCTGGCATTTTGTCATTCAACGGCGTAATATACACAGGGTTTACACACGCACTTTCAACCTTGAATAATGTAACTGACGTCAAACTCAGTCGTTAAACTGTGGGAATTATGTCATCAGCGAAATTATCCGCTAAATGATACCGCAATATTTTGGGATCTTCAGCTGATTGCATAATCTCAGTCCTTGAGCCCGCAGTAATCGTGTCCAACTGAAGAAGACGAATCAAAACACACAGAATGTAGACACACAAGAGCAGAAAAACGACGAGTATGTTATTTTTTAGAAACCAGGGCTTATCTCCTTAGTCTTGGGCATTCTCGCGCCTGTTGGTCTTGAGGAGAATAGTCCTCTAGCATTCTCGTATCAGAACAGTTCAGCAAAAATGTTCTTCGCTCACGCCCCGCTATAAGGCCTTCCACTAGTTATCCGAAAGCAATTATTCCAACCTCCGATCCCTCTTGAACCGGTAGTCCGGTAAGAGAGTAGAATCCGTGAATGCGTAGGCGCTCCCACGGGGAATAACTGTTCGCTTGCTTCAAATGCTTTCACACTGGTCCAAGGAACAATCAGAAAATCACCTGAAACTTTGATAAAACAAAAAATGACCTACAGTAACGCGTTGCGAAGTTTTCCCTTTTTCGTAGAAAGGTGAAACATCGATCAGCAACTTTGCATTACTAGTGAAAAAAAGATTTTTCTATAAACGTAAAAAGACCAGAAATTTTTTCTTGTTTAACTGTTCTTTGTAAGGAAGAATCCGGTAGGGAAAAAGTCTGAAAGAGTAAATGTTTTCCTTCCTTAAAACATTTTTGGAGTTCCCTATGATTGCAGGAGGTGTATTGTTCAGTTTTACATCACCCTCGTTTTGAACAGTCGTCCTCCTGTCCCGGCGCAATTATTGACGTGAATCCACACCAAATGGGGGGAACAATGAACTCGAGTTTCGCCCTTGTTAGAGCTCGTCAGCAGTGCATATCCATTGACCGGTGGGTTTTACTGCAGCCGTTAGGTCTTCCAACTGAGGACGTTGTCTTATGTCAACCTACGGACTGAAACGGGCTTTGTCCTTCTTTGGGCTAATCGAGCAGGCACAGTCTCCGAGTTTCCATCAACATTATGTTCGACTTGAACCCAATTTGAACAGATCTAGACAGATACACTCATGTGCAGATCAGCTGGTTTTTTATGACATATTTAACTGAATCTCTCGTTTTGGGTATTGGTTTGCTAAATGGGTTCAAGTAGCACATAAGTTTGAAGGAAGCTTGGGGCCTATATGATGAGCCCCAAGAAGGGCAAAAGCGGTCATGGGCTGTCGAAAAGTTTTCAAAAACCTTATGAGTAGTTTCCCTTATGAAACTATCCTGAGATATCTCAAATGTCATGCCAGCTAAGATATGAGGTTGCATTTGGGCAGCACATTCAGCTGAGAAATATCATAAGCGAGAGTTTCGGTTGTCTCTCATGAAACCCGTATTGATATGTAAATGAGTGTACGTAGATGAGTGTTACGTTACCTCCTCTTGGAAAGTGGATCCGCCACGTTGTGAAACAGCAAGCTTTTTCTTTAAAGAAGGTTTTGTTTGACAAAATCTGGCATGGGAAGCTTCCGCATGTTTTACCTTGCCTCCTTGATGGAGATTACACATGTAGTTTCCAGCTCTAAGTTTTGGAAGGGATAGCCCTAAGGAGCATTCGCACAACGTGGAGAACTTTGTTTGGCAAACTTTCGTGAAAACCTTGAATATGATGCCTCCCAGAGGTGCAGTGTTGAACAGTGATGTCATGCTGAGGATGATGATGATGATGATGATGATGATGATGATGATGATGATGATGATGATGATGATGATGATGATGATGATGATGATGAGATGATGATGAGATGATGATGATGATGATAAGAGGTGCCAACCAACCGGCCCACAGTGAATTTCTCACTTCTCCAGAGGACTCCCTGTCGTGTCCCCACATCTCTTGAATTCCAGTTTCTAGTATCCAGTTTCTAACATCGTATACGTTATCCGCTAATTCCTCCACAGTAGCTGTGTATCAGTGGAACTCCTAGCCAGCAGCCGACATTACCAGGTTACACAATCAGAGCCTTATCTTAAGCCATAGTCAGCATTCAAATTCGCCACGGATGCTTGGTAAGTAAATCACTTGGTGAGGCTAAGAGTATTACGGTGTCCTGATCGGAACTTTTGCTTCCTGATGACTATTGGTCTGGCACATCAACATCAGTCGTGAGTTTCCCCGTATCACCACCTTACGGAACATGTCCTGGAACTATACCTAACCGAGTATTCTGCCTTCGTTCACATTGTTAATTAAGGACATGGTCGGTAAACCTCCTGAATTATTAACCGTGTGCCGCAGCAAACGGAAAATTTATTAACATTCAAGATGAAACATGTTCTATTACATTTTGCTATCCAGCTTGCACGTTCTTTGTCGGCGACGTACAATGATCATATCAAACGGAATGAAGTTCCGAAACGAACAAACACTCCTCTGATTTTCTCTAGTTGGTTGTAAAAAACGATTTACGATTGATAAGCACAGCCCGTAAAAGTTGATCGGGATTTGTCAATAAAAGACTGCGGTGTGGACGACTAGATAAGTTTCGGCCCACAATTCGTTCAGTTTCAATTAGTCGCTGGTCAAAAATTACCAATAATCGCAATGATTGATCACACTTGTGTGTGCGTGTTACGACAGTAGCGTTTTCCCGTGCGAGACGTCCCCGTACTCTCACACACTGGGTTGGTGAAGAAATTTGGCGACGTCTTTTTGGAATTCGTCCCACAAATCTCGCCAGATTTGCAACGAAAAATCGCGAATTCGTATTAGCTCATTTATTTGTGTTGGAATTTATTGGCCTAATGACGAATGGACTTTTGCCAGACTTTGTGTGCATGTGAATACTCTAATATTTCTCTGCCGGTAGTTGATTATTGAATTGTCAAACCACCAATGAAGCGGCCACACACACCAGCTGTCTTCTTAGACGAAAACGCTCCCTCCGATGGAGCAGTTCTTCATATCTCTGACGATAGTCTTTTTAGTTTTCTGATTCTCCAGTGAGATAAATCATCTCGCTGTCTGTGACTGAAAGTTATAGAATGACTTTGACACCAAATGGTTTATGTGTTTGGTCAACCTCGGGCCCATTCATCCGACTCGATATTTATAGATTAAAGTCGTTTTAGTTAAAGGATAACAGCAGCAGCTGTCAAGTTTTAGTTGCGAATCGATTTCACAGAGTAGTGTCTTGGTTTCTATATTTAGGTACATGTTTCATAACTTGTTTTGTGGGCCGAATTTGTGTTTGGTGGGGTGGGGCGGCTAAATCCCTTCGCTAAGACGAAGGCCATCACGCAGAGCAGGTTATCTAGGGTTTTCTGGGGTTAGACTCCTTAAGTGTAATAAGTGCTATCTTTGATAGAGGATCACTATGTAAGGTTGCTGAAAACTGCTCGATAGTGTGAATATTTCTGGATTGCATCTGACAAACTAGTCAGTTTCCTCTCAATATCAACACGCTGTTACGCACACTGAATTCCCTAGTCTTTACGAGAACGTGTAGCTATTGATTCAAGCTCAACATTTTGGTTATTCGACAAGGTTTATGGCTTCTCTCAAGAATAGCTTGTGTGTACATTTTTTTTAAAGGAACTCATGTACCAACAGCGCCAGGCTAGGTAAACAACCCTGTATCCATCCCCAAGGCCTCAAAAATCAAGATTCTTAGGGTCCAAGGCACACATGATTTCTATCCCTTACACTGGAGTCAGCTGGTGTCTACAACTGCCAACGGGGCATTGTGCTATCTGGAATGTATAGTTATCCCACCAATACCTCTGGCATTTCCGTTCACCCCAAAAGGCCGATTCCAGGTTCCTTCCTGAGTTAAATACAGGCCTGGATCCCTTACCGAGTAAAGTATACATAAATGCTGCGGTGCATTCAGCAACGGTTTATCAGATGGCTTTTCAGTCTCTGAGAGTACACTTGTGAAGCAAAACTTGAAGAAATAAGCCTGTCGTTCTGATGGAGGAGGCGGCTAATAACACACGAAAAAATAGCAGAAGGCTTTATTTAGCCACAAAGTAAACCTCCATAAAGCTAACTGGATTGTCTACCCCTCAAATATGGAATTAAAACTCAGTAAAAAAAAGTAGTCAAGATAACTAAACGCAGCATTTCCTTTGTATCCGGGCGGCGAACTACTGGAAAGGACCCCCTGAAAATTATAGTTTCAGCTAGTAGGGTGGAGGAGTTCACGTGACCTCTTGAACTTCTTTTAGAATAATGTTTTTTTATCGCTTTCGATTGCCTCATCTGGCTCCTTGGAGTAACTTTTAGTTAAAATTTGGCCTGCCCATTTACCCTGCTGGATGGATTCTTCCCCATTCACTTTACTCGCGGCCCCTGCTGTAGACGCTCATCATTTAGTCATTCTATCTACAGAGCGGGCTCCGAGCAAACCTACGAAGAGTTCAGCAAGCATCAATAGACCAATAAGAAAGGGCCACTCTGGAACTACGGTAAATAGTATTCTGTGGGACACGGAGTTAGCTGTATCTATAGTAGAGTTAGCTGCAGCCCATAGGTGCAGTCAACTGGATAGTTACTTGGTATTTGCATGTGAACCAAATCACAAATTGTAAATTAACTAAGTCGCTCTTTAAGTTTGAAGTCGTCCGACTGCAAGCACTATCAAAATCTGAAATGGGCATCGACTATTGACAAAGACCACAGGCTGTGGTCCTTTTGTCTAGACAGTATGCAGTTACACAAGCCCTTCCAGTAATATCATCCTTTACAGAGTTTGGCCATAAAACGGCAGACTAGGTATGCACCAAAAAACTACGTGAATATGTATCCGGTTCACACCAGTATCTGGTTTGATCGGTCATCATGCTAGTGAACTACGCTGAATCACGTGGTAGTCTGCCCTGTGCTTGCTGGCACCACAAGTGAACTTGAAAGTCAAGTACGCCATCTGAGGACAGCTTTCAGGAAACTAACCAAGGCGTCGGATTTTCGGATAACGCCGTAGTGCTAAAACTTCCAAGTTTCGACTTTGTACTGTAAACTTCTAATTTGACAGATTGACTTTTTTCCAGGTATCTAAGATCGGTGGTATTCTGTCTAAGTTAATTGGGCGAGGTATTTCATTCTTCTAGACAGTGAATAGTTTTGGATCAAACGCCATTTTTGCAGACAACCTAAAAAAGCAGGAAGTAAAACTAGAAATAAAGGAGTTCCTGTAAAATAAAAGGAATCTGTGGTAGCCGATGCGCATGCTTCACAAGTCACATGTAGTGATGCAAAGCTGCACTTCTGCAATTCCTTGAGATCATGAATGCGAACCACTCCACAATGACCTGAACAAGGTGATAGGTGTTTGGTTCGTAAGTGGATCTGACGCTTTTTTCTGCCGGATGCTTTAACTAAAATCCATAACATAAATTGGATGCAATCTTGTCTAGTCGGTTGGCGTGAAGTTCTGAACTGCGGTTACTGGGACACATCAGAAGAGTCCGTTATGCGCTGATTTCTACAAATGTGTCGAAATGATCGGTTCGGACCCGATTTGGCATATCTCACATACACAACTAGCCTTCTGCTATTTCCTACTTCCCAATATTTTTCCCTCTCTAGTGATAATGGTCATTTGCCTGAGGAGGTTCTAGTAGGTTCTCATGAAAGAAATCACGCAAGGTAAGCAATGAGATTTCGTTTTACCTCCTCGGTTGAACTCCAAGGTCCACCATCTACATGATCAGAACAGCTATTTTTGGCCTAAGCGCTACTGATTAACATGATTAACATGACGTAGTGATGTGGATTCTAACCGCGAACCTTTGTGTTAACTGATACAGGTACACGAGCTGACCTCTTCCAACTAAACATGGAGAAAAGACTGAGAGCTTTGGCTCTAAACGGCAGATTTTTAACCAAGATCATTAAAACAGCCACATTGTGAAACCAGTTAACAAACATATTAGGTTGCACAGCTTGGTATAAAGAATGACAACTGTCTACAGTAAGAGTGAAATCCAAGAAGCACTACTTAACTCTTTCATCCTTGTTAGAAATCATTATTGGTGGTTGTCTCATGAATCTCTCTTGGGGAACGGAAGGGGTTCGCGTGAGTCCTGCTCACAAATTCTTGCAAATCGTCCGAAGGCTGATGCGCTACGAGACCACTAGATCTGCGTAGATCTTGGAAGAAATTAAGCTGAGTATTCAGGAGGATGATAACTAAAACGTTCAGCACTTACTCCGTCCTATTCATCAGCACCGAAATCAGCGCTTTAGATATCAGTTTGCGATGCATTTTTCACTGGAAACCACCTAAGTTTTGTGTCCCATGCAGACAGCACAACCAAACAGGTGGTTAATTTCTAAAACATATGGTGCGATTCCAAGCTGTTACTCCTCACACGTTTTTCATCATGTGTACGAAAGAGAAACAAACATTTGTTACCGACTGTCGTCAGTGCCATGATTTTTGCGTCACATTGGCGAGATTTCGCCACTTTTCACTATGCCAATAAATGCATTTCTTGAAACACAAAGAAGATCAATTAGGAAACTACTAACACGGCTACTGAAAACTCGACAGCCCACGACCGGTTTTGCCCTTCTTCGGGCTCATCAGGTAGGCGCAGTCGTGGGCTGTCGAAGAGTTTTCAGCAACCTTGTGAGTAGTTTCCTTTATGAAAATATACTGCGATATCTCGAATATCGTGCCAACTGAAACATGAGGCGGCCTGTGTGCAGATCACTTAGGGTTCAAATGTGACTAAGTTCAGTTGTTAAACAAACTCTCACGAGTATATTGCATAATTCGTTCGGAAATCTTACTGTCCTTCTTTATTTATCAACTGGTAATCTGAAAGTAACAGTGTGTGTGTGTGTGGAGACCCTCAGCTTGGTACCCTCTGGGATACAACACT